>NC_031799.1:71282356-71338634 GCF_001522545.3 Parus major | reverse complement strand
GAAGTCTGCAGCGTCCAGGAGAACAGCAGCAGCTACCGCCCGCTGGTCATGCTGCGGCCACCCGCCGGCCACTCCTTCATCCCGGAGAGCACGGAGCATCCGCCAGCCGGGCGCGTCCGTGTGGCGCTGGAGTGCCTGTGCTGCGGGGAGCGGCTGCTGGAGCCCAGGTGCTTTCTCCACACCTGTGGTGGCCAGCTGCCCAGGGATCAGGAGTGGTACCTGCTGGACACCCTCTGCACAGGCTCGTACCTGGATGCCCAGAAAGTCACCCGCTGGCTCCAAATGTTGGTGACATCGGCCTGGCAGCTTTTGCCCCAGTTGCACCATTGCCTGTGGGCCAGAGAGCTGCCGTATCCATTTCCTCACCACCACCTGAGCTGTTCAACATACAGGATGAAATTTTAGTCCTTCCTTAAAGAACTTATTTTTTTCTTTTAATAAACCAGGGAATTTGTGATAACTTTTGAAAACCAGTGGAATAACCTTATTTTTTTTTAAGATTAGACTCCATCATTATGTTTTAACTCTTGATACTAGTTTGGATGTAGTATTTATTTTGGAAAATTTTGGAAGTGATTCTGAAAGATCACTTTTGAGGTGATTACAACAAAAGTGGTAAAATTACTAGAATTTGAGTTTGTTGTGGTAGGGTGCCTGTGCCATTTCTGATGACAAAAAACAAGGACAACTATCATTCCTTTTGAAACAGTTATCTCAAAGCCCTTTGAAATACTTATCATAATTACTGAGACAGTTACAAAAAAAGAAAAATTATCATAATTAGTTAAATGCCAGTGTTTCCCACCAATTATCTGACAAATAAAAGCAAATTAGCTAATTGAAATATCCTAAATTGTCAACATCAGGCACTATTGGTAGTAATTCTCATTTATATAATTCAAATTATCATTAAAAATTCATTTTACAATACTGCAAGTTTGCTGTATAGATGATGAATTTGAAGCCTTCGTTCTCCCGAAAGGAGAATGTCAGGGCTTTTCCCGGTAAACAAGGTTGTGATGTTCCCTTGGGTGTCCCTGTTGACCTAATTTAAGTGTATCAAGCCATTTATTTTTGGGAGTATAAAGCAGGAACAAAGAACACAAAATAAAGCTGCAAGTGCTCCTCTGCTGCCCCGTTCAGGCTCTTTGCTGGGCCCAGGTATGACTTTCTTTTTAGCAAAACCCTGTAACTTTTCATGAATTCCCTGGAGTTTCAGTCATAATGGTTTTGTCTCCAGTATGTAACTTGCCTCACACCTTTCCTTCAGCAGCTGGCATGCATTGCTTGCGGACCCCATGAAATTTCTGTTTCTGTGCCTAAGGATGACACAGTCTCTCTTCCCAATGTAGGACCCTGTTTTGCAGGGCAGTGAAGTGATGACCCACGAAAACTTCTGTACCAGACAGTGACCGTCACCAAGTCCTCAAGTTTTTCACGTCAGAAAGGACCTCTGGAGGTAGCTGGTAAAACTGCTATGTCACAGCCAGGCCAACAGGAGCAGGCACTTGCCCAGGATGAGGGCACTTGCCTTTCCAAGCAGCTTTTCCAGCTCTGGGGGAGCAGATGTGGCCTCTCTGCCCTGCTGCCACATCCCTCCTGCCATGAGGTGTCCCTACGACGCATTGAGAAAAAGTCCAGTTCCTTCATCCTTCTCCTCACCCTGGTAACACCCACTGCCTTCCCCATGTGCCCACCTCTGATGCCCACCAGACCCTGTCCCTGCAGGGCACTGGCCATAGTCCAGGGCTGGCTCTTGGCACTCCAAACTCCCAGCACTGAGGGAGCCCCAAGCCAGACCTGGGACTGTCAAAACTGTGGGACACATGCTGGGAGCAGCCAGGGACCCCTCCAGGAGAGGGTGACTCCAGGACTGCGTGCCTCAGGCTGTAGTCCTGGTCCCACAGCCCAGCTGACAGGCTTGCTACAAGGCCACAGCCACCCATTTGACTTCATCCTGGGTCCAGAGCCTCTCCAGCACATCTGCCTTCCCGGCCTGGCTGCCCACACCACATTGCCCACGCTGGGCTTCTGCCCATCTCCACCTCCAGCCTCTCAAAGCCCCTGAGGGGATGATGGGCCCTGTGGGAACCACACACCTGCTGCTGGGGCACCTCTGCTCCACCAGCACTGGGATTCAGTGATGCTGCTCCAGCACAGACCAGTGACAGCTTCCCAGTCTTTATGCCCATGTTGTATTCACAGCATGGACACAGTCAGCACACTCCTGGTGACTGACACCCCCATGACTGACACCACCCCACAGGAACTTCTAGCTCCTGAGAGACTTGCAGTATTTTCTAACCCAGATTTGCCACCAATGGTGAGCAAAAAGTTCCTCACAAACTGAACTTTCTGGGTTTATGGTGTCTGGGACTCTTGCAAAGCCTGTGACACAGGCAACAGCACACCAAGTGTCAAATTTTGCTCTTGCCATTCCCAGATATCATCAGTGTAACTCTACCCCCAAACATGTTCAAGGAGATCATCCCAAGTTCTTTCTTCAACCTGCCCTGTGAGGCTACCACAAAGGAGAGAAATCCCACTTGGTAGAAATGGTAAGTCCATTCTTTCAGAACAACATAGGAACAACAAAAAGTACACGTCAAAAGAACTATAAACCTTAACAGAACTTCTTCCCACCATACTTAATAGTTTCTCTTCATCTGCATGAACCAACACCTTAGTTCTAAGAATCTTGCAGGAGAGATTGAGGGAATAAGTGGCACAGTGATTTCCTTAATACTGTGCACAAACTCAGTCGTTTAGCAACACAGTCAGTAGTCACAGTCAATGTGCTTGTCAAGCCTTAACTGAATACTCTCCAAATTCCCGTATTAGCTATAATGGGTGCCAGATGGGGTGTCAAGGCTGAAAGATTTCACCTAATTTTTTTCCTCCCCTGTAGGCAGCGAAGAATGCCGGAGAAGCTCTTCATGTTGACGGTGCCGATGGCCCCTGGGCTGTGGCAGCCGTGGGGCGGCAGCAGGAGCAGGGCAGTGCCCGTCCCTGTGCTGCCACTGCTGAGGCCACACCTCGAGTGCCGTGTCCAGCTCTGGGCCCCTCAGCACAGGGAACTGGGGGGCTGCAGCGTGCCCAGAGAAGGGAACGGAGCTGGGAAGGGGCTGGAGCCCCAGGAGAGGCTGAGGGAGCGGGTCACAGGCTGGACTCCCTCACCTTAGAGGCTCTCCCAACCTAATTTCCTCTGTGCGCACAAATCACTTCAACCGAAACGTACTTCGTGTCTCTACTAATAAAGATCTACACAGAGTGCCCGATAGTTTCTAACGGCTGCAAGCTTTAAAGCGACGACGTCATTCTGCCGCTCTTCCCGCCCACCATCCCCTACCCAGGCCGCCAACGTGGCAGAGCCGAGATCCCACCCGCGCCGCCATCTTTATATGCGTGCGGAGCGAACCAAACTGAGGGCGCAGGACGGGGGTGCAAACCCCCCCGCGAGGGGCCGTTGGACCCGGCCGTGAGCGACGTGGCATGGCGTGGCGGCTGCGGCGCGGAGGCTGCTGGGAGTTGTAGTCCGAGGTGGCGCCGGCCGTGGCCTCCTTTCTTGTATCCCTACGACGGGAAAGGCCGGGAAGAGGCAGCACAGGACGGGGGGATCGGACTCGGTGAGGGCGCTTTTGGTGGCGGAAGGACGCTGTGACCTGTCGTGCCCGGCGGCGGGGAGGAGCGGCCGGAGGGCTGGGCCGGGCGGTGCCGGGGCCCGGCGGGACGTGTGGGGCTCGCTCCTCGTGTTCTGACCCGGCGCGTCCTTGCAGGGCTGCAGCGGCTCCTGCGCTCCCAGTGCTGCCAGCGACGTGCTCCGAGGCTCGCTGTGAGGTGAGGGCCAGGGAGCTGCAGTGCGCAGAATTCCCGGTAAAATTTATCCCGGCGCTTCGCTGGGTGGCCGGTGCCGTCCTGCTCCTGCCTCCGGCCGGCTTTCCATCTCCCTGGAGAGTCTGGGTGCTGGAACCCCGGGCACCGAATTCCAGCCCTGCAGCGAGGAATGGGAGTGCTGGTCCTGGTAAAATGCCTGCGGAATCTCACCCTCGGGAATCTCTTAATGCCGGATGCAAATGGTGCTTCAGGAGCCTTATTGCTTTCTTGTCGTGTCTCTGGAGGCATAATTTCCTCTTTATGTGATTTATTTGGTTTTGTTACCACTTGAAAAAAGCCGCGTTACTTCTTTTGGGAGAGCAACTCTGAAAATGCTGGGGCTGTTGGCATCGCATCCTGAGATTTCCGTGCCCAGGAAAACTGATGGGTGCAGATTGTTGGAATGTCTGTTCCTTTGGTGGTGTTACTTCATGGCATTGCTGGATGATGTTAGGTAGTTCCATCACTCTTGTCTGGGGTTTCATGAGGGTTTTGTGACACTGAAATATTTGATAGCAAAGGAATGTATGGGGGGGGGGGGTGTGGTCTGCTGCAAATCTGAGGGTTGGCAATGGCATGAAAATGTGTGAAATTAAATAATTGGAATTCTAATGATTGTGATAAGACCAGGCAGCCTTTGGAAAAAGGGAACTTTCTGGGTTTATGGTGTCTGTGGATTCTGTCTGCACTAGTGACAAGGGAAGGCCACCAGCCCTTGCTGTCATGCCTGGTGTTTCCAGCTGTCCTGGTCTGTTTTAGCTGCTATGCCTGCTGGTGAAAAGGCTTGTTTGGTGTTGCTTTTTGGGTTTATTTTAAGGTGAAAAGGTTATGCAGCTGTTGTGGTTAATGTAATTTATGCAAGAAATACATAATCATAGAATGGTTTGGGTCAGAAAAGGTAATTTTTGTTCCACCCCCTGCCATGGGAAGTGACACTTCCACTATCCCAGGTTGCTCTGAGCCCCATCCAGCCTGGCTTT
The DNA here is from genome assembly GCF_001522545.3 of Parus major. NCBI lineage: Eukaryota > Metazoa > Chordata > Aves > Passeriformes > Paridae > Parus > Parus major. The sequence continues at coordinate 71,333,781 of NC_031799.1, read as the reverse complement.
GGACACTTCCAGAGATCCAGGGACAGCCACAGCTTCTCTGGGCACCCTGTGCTGGGGCTTCACCACCCTCACAGTCAACGATTTCTTCCTAATATCTGACCTAAACCTACTCTCTTTTAGTTTGAATATTTTTCACACTCTACTGATAATTCAATATCAGGCTCTGCATTAAGCTATACCACAGAAACGCGTAACCTAGCGCAGTGCACTAGGTTTAATAGCGTTGTTATTTCATTTGTGGATTTTCCAGCTCATGTCACATCTTTGAAGTGCCCATGTTAACTCTGAGGAAGTTAACAATTTAAACAGAGCCCCAAAATAGTGCACAGTACTGTTTACCTGGTGCAGTCAGCTTCATTATGAATGGGAGGAAAGTTGACTTAGCTTCAGTTTCCTACTCTAAAACCTTAATAATGAAAAGTTATCTGCCACCACCTTTCAAATCAAGGGGTGACCTCACAGGTGCATTGTTCGAGTTATGACATCAGTAAAGAGCCCAAAGTCTCAGAAAACAGGTGTAGGAGAGTTCTGCAGGGTTGTTTTGTTGGGGTTTTTTGTGTCGTTTTTTTGCTCTCATGATTACTTCTCTTTAAGACTTTGGACTTTGGAACAAGTCATTCAGCAAGAGGTGATTAAACTGAGGATCCCTCTGTGCACTTTCTTTGGCTTCATTCAGGACTTTGTGTGTCCTTTGGGATCTGTCTGTATTTTCTAAACTGTATTTTAGTTTAGAAAATACAGACAGATCCCAAAATACAGAGGCTGAAGGCCCATAGTGCTCTCCCTTTCTAAAATGGAAAAAAAAAAACCCAAACCATCAGGGAATTTTCAGATGAAAGTTTAAAATATACTCAGGTTCCAGTTCTGGTTTGGTTTCATTTTTTGCAGAGTGTTGTCCTTTATTTGATGTTAGCTGCACCTTATTCTGGACAGTTGTTAGCTTGTGCTTAGCCACGAGCAGTGTCTGCAGCATGTCAAAACTTAATTAAATGTTATGCCTACTGTGATTAAAGTCAGAAAGTTTAGTGGCATTTCAATTTAGTGTTCCAGCTTAGTGGTTATGTTTCATTTTAAGATCTATTTAGAGAGCAGTTTCCCCTCTTAGTGTGCTTAAATATATTGTGGCTTCTTTTTGTGGGTTTCTGGGGGGTTTGTTTGTTTGTTTGTTTGTTTTTTTGTGTGGGGTTTCTGCTTTTTTTTATTAGTGCCTACTAAAATAGAAGAAGAGATCAATTAAAGATGACTGAAAATACATGTTATAAACTCTAAAGTATATCTGATTCTGGATAATGTGTTTTTATCCACATGAAATTTGCTAATCTCCATTTGTAGGTAATCTTATCATTAGCTGTGAATTTCTGTGTTTTAGAGTAATAACCTGAAGAATGCTTTTGAAGTGTGGTTAAGCCATTAAGATTATTGCAAAACATTAGCACAAATGTAATTACTTTCTATTAAACTAAAGTGAAAATATGAATAATTTGCCAGATAAGCCTTCTAGTCTCTAAATCAAATTATTTACTTCCTGCTTTTAGCACAAGCCCTGTTAAAAATTTCAGTCAGAGTTTTAGCCTGGTTTTCCATTCAGTATACACAACCTAATTCCCTAGTTTGGGAATGAGGGTAATGGCTGAGATTTGGTGTTAGATTAATAGATGAGGTTCAGCTGGTGAGAATCAGTAGAAATAGTTCTAGAGACAGACTTTGTGGGTGCACTGTATTTTCTTTGTGTAATATGAGAGTTTGGCATCATCCCTATAATGTCTTCATTGGACTGAAAAGGGGTCTTTTTTTTTTTTTTTTTAACCAAGCAATTGATCAAACAAAACTGATGCTTCTGTTTCCTAAAGGATTTGTTTTAAGGATAACTGATCACTGGAAATATGTTTGTTCTGTATTTCTCTTTTCCATGTTCCTTTTTATTTCCATGTATTTTCTGCCAGGATTTTCTACTAGCAAAACACGTGGCATTATCAAACTTGCAGCTTCTGGTCAGAAGTCACTAGATGGCAGTACTAATATTAGTACTAAATCCACTTTCCCTCTTTCTGGGTTTCTCCTTTGCCCCTTCAGTTTAGTATACCAAAATCCTCTAATTTGCAAAAAGGCACAGAAGTCGCTTCCTCAAGAAGTTAGGCTGAGTTTCCAGGTGTTCCCTCTTGCAAATTGTGTGTTTGTGGCTTGGATTATGAAGAGTTATTGCTACAACTTCTGAGATTTTTCTCAAATCACTGAACAGACAGCCCAGTTCTGCACCTAGCAGTCATTAAGGAATTGTGGTCTCATCCTACTTGGAAACTTTTTCCCCTGGATCTCCCCTGAGGGAAGTTGGGAATCCCCACTGGAATCTGTTGAAGATGGAACACCACTAATGGGTTTCTTGGGTCCTTTTTTCCATGATTTTCTCCTTCTACCCATTCTTCACATTCCTCAGCTGGTTTTGGGTAGGCCAGTTATGTTCATAAGTATCCTGTAGCATCATTTTAATAATCTGTGGTGCTGGATTATTTCAACACTGTGATCTATTAGCTTTAAATTACCCACTGTACTATCCTCTTTCCTTTTGCTTATTCCCATGCCTGGTATTTACCCTTTATTTTTTTTTTCTTTAAATCATTCACTTTTTTCATAATGCAGTACCTGCAAACCACATCTGGATCATGTTGAAAAATCAGTGTACAGAAAGCTGTTTTTTTGCAGGCTCCATATTATTCCAGACATCTTTTCAGTCAGTTCCATATGGGATTTTTATTGTATTTCAGCAGCTGACATGATTTTTTTGCACATTTGGGATTACTGTTTCTGTTCTTCAGCTTTCTTGTAGCAAAGTTAACAGTGAAAAACAGCCACAGAGTTATTTATTTGTAATTCCACTTAATTCCTGACTTTCCAGATATCAGGTGGCTCTTTTTGGGGTTGCCCCTGCTGCCTCCCCACTGTAACAGTTTGCTGAAGCTTTGAAAAATCCTTGCACAGAGTTTTTGGAAAGCTTGCTCTGTGGAACTTTAGCAGTCATTCTGCATGGCCACAGAATTTATTTTAAGTAGTAAGTACCTCTCATCAGCTTTTAATCATGGCATTAGGTGAAATCAAGCAGCAGATTGGAAGAGAAAAAGATGTTTCTAGGTTTTGGTCAGTTATTACTTTAATTGCACAATGGAAAATTCTTTCATGCTTTGCAGTGTATAGCTGGAAGAATAACTTAAGAATCTTAATACCTCTGTGCAGAGGAACGTAAACTCCTTTGGGTTGATTAAAAGACAGAAATATTAAATTGTACATTCTTGCCCTGAGTAAAGTTTAATGGAAGACTCTGCATTTCTTTTTTACAGGATGATGAGATGTACTTTGCAAGAACAATCTGTTCCCCACCAGGCAATTACTGACCCTTTCATCCCTTCTGAGGGGAGGCCCTTAAGTGAAATAGAGATGCTCAGAACCCAAAATCCAGCCATCATGAGAATTTCTTGAAGATTACTGAATATAAGCCACATTTACTCGCTTTCCATGGCTGGGCTGAAGCATTTAATCCTGAATCACTTAATGCAAATCATAGTAATTTGTCAGAGGGTCTGTGGCTTCTCCTGTGTGATTTTGATGCTTTCATTTGGTTTTGAAACCCTTAGTGCACTTGTCAAGACTGACATTCATGTCCTGCTGTCTGGATTTTTCAGTTTGATAATAACAGTAATTTTTCCTTCGCATTAAACTAAGAGTTGTATGTATTTATATCTCTGAAACAAAAATTAGAGAATGAGGAATTTTTACTTTCGTTTTTTAAACAGAAGAAAGCCCCTGCATTTTTCTAAGTGGAACTCTTTTTTATATGCATGTGAATATTTTTATTTAACATATTATCTAAGTCTTTTCCTCTGAATTCTTAAAGGGAATAAGTTGGCAGTTCTCAATAGGCACTAATGTAATGGATGTGGTGGAAAATGTTTTGAGTCTATCTATTTTTTATATACGTGCATATACTTACAAGAATATATTTATATTTATATACATTTATACATATATTTGTACAAGAATTTATTACAGTAAAAGTTTCTTAAGGACTGCTGCCTCAGGGGGTGGTACAGGTTTACCAGACTTGTGAGAAAGCACGACTTTTTGAAAGCTTCTGCTGTACTGAAGCATGAAAATATTCTGGTGTTCATGAAACTCTTAATTTTTCCACTTTTCTAAGACCTTTTACATTAATTTAGTGTTGTTAAATAAGCATATAGGTTAATTTCTTTAGAAGTAGTATATTTTAAAGGTTTATTCAATTATGTCAAAAAGATAATTCTGGCCTTCAAAATAAATCCAAAGCCTTCAATTGCTTCCACTTTTGCTAACATCACCAGAGAGGTGTGGTGTGTGGATTTTACAGGAATTGGCTCTACTGGGAAACTTGGTGTAAATTAATTTCAGTGTAATTTTAATCATGCTGGAAGTAACAGGTCCTGGTTTGTATTATTGCAGCTCAACAATGCAGCAGAATTGTACCCTGTTAAGTTTTTCTTGCAGTTGGATGTGGGTTTTGTGGTGTGTAATTAATTCTCTCTTACTGTTTTTCTAAGTACCACCAGTATATTTTGGAAGCAGTAGCTGGGCAGGCACAGTAAGGTTTTTAGAAAGAGTTTTGGAGTTTGAGGCATTATGACAGTGCTAAAAATAAAGGGAAGACACAGGAGAAGGGGGACACACTAGATAATTTTGTACTTGAGATAAGTCAGTGGTTTTCTTTTTTTATTCCTAGAGCTGGCATTTTAATTACCTGTTCTGTTCAGGAATGGCAATAACTGAATTGTGGCCTTTACATTCTAATTTAAAATCTTTTCCCTTGTTTCTCAAGATGCATTTTTGATTTATACATATATATATATATTTTTTTTTTATTTTTTTTTTAATTTATTTTTTCCCCTCACAGCTTTCTGTAGCTGAAGGAAGATGATGGAAGAGAGTGGGATAGAGACGACTCCACCTGGCACACCCCCTCCAAGCACAGCAGGGGAGGCTGAAGCTGCTGCTACACCTGTCACATTAGGTACAGAAACATTTATTCCTGTCTTTTGAAGCACTGCAAAACCAGCTACAATCAGCATAATTGCAGTTCTCTTCTCCAGGCTAATTGGAAGTATTTAAATTGTTTCTTAATCATGGAAGTGGGCTCCTTATCTGTAACCCATCTGATATCACAAAGAATATTTTATTTTAAACACTTTTTTTATTCTTGAAAGTATTTTAGGAAGTGAGGTGGCTGCACTTGTATTTTTTAAGGATGCAGGGCCAGGGACATAATACCTTCCACTACAGTCCACAGTTAGATGAGCAGCACAGAAGGGAGTTAAAACAGATTTACAGTCCTCTAGGGAATAGTGATAAACCTGAATAATTGCCTGTGCTTTAATGCTGATAGAGTCCCAGAATGGTTTGGGTGGGAAAGGACCTTAAAGATCCTTTTGTTGACCCTTTCCAATATCCCAGGTTGCTCCAAGCCCTGTCCAGCCTGGCCTGGGACACTTCCAGGGATCCAGGGGCAGCCACAGCTTCTTTGGGCACCCTGTGCCAGGGCCTCACCACCCTGCCAGGGAACAATCCTTCCTAATATCTCACCTAAATCTGCCTTCATCAAGTTTAAAGTCATTCCCCCTGTCCTGTCACTCAATCAAGTAAAAGGGGTCTCCAGCTCTCTTGTAGCCCCTTTAGGTAGTGGAAGATGCTTTAAGGTCTCACTTGTGGGGGGATAATCAGAGCACTTTTTCTGATTTGAATAGATTTTAACACCAGATACTGAATTTTTTGGCACATGTGTTATTATTGAGTCAGACTTGTGCAGTTTCTCTTGTCAAATGCTAAAGGAGGAATATTCTGAGAAGATCTGCCCTCAACATTAAATGGGTTCTATAATAATAAAAGCAATTTTTTTAAAATTAAAACTGTGGAAATGTAACCTATGATGGTGTGGTTGCTTTAACTAGGATAAAAATAGATTCTGGAGTAGGCTTGCAGAGATGTTAGCACACATGAAATTCTCACTGCCTCATTGACACACAAGCAAAGAAACCAGAGCCAGCAGTGCATGAAGTGCTACAGGATGTCATCAATAAAGTTAATTTTATAAAAATGGTCTTTAAATAGTACATTTTTGGCAGTATTTTCTACTTAGGAAGTGACCATGAAAGATTTTATATTTTTTTATATGGCAGAGATTTTCTGGCCACCAGTAGCAAGGTCTGTTAATAGAGTTGAAGTTAATGTGGACATGAACTTTCTTTTTCCCCAACACAAAGTCTCAGATTTGCTGATGTTTTTTGGGGTGACAAGAGGCTGTCAGCCTAGATTTTCAATTTTCAGATTTTCTGCCTAGACATTTTCAAATGTGTACTACCTAGCTGATACTTTCAAAAAAAGATGCAGTCATAATTTATTCCATACAAGTAAAGGTGAAATTTCAGCTAGGAGTAATACAGGAAGTACTTTTGTGAGAAAATTACGTTTTGAGAAACCATTTCCAACAGTGATATTTGGAAATAACTTCCATCATTATTCACTCCTGCAGCCAATACCAATGCAAGTGTTGCATAAAAACTATCAGATCTGTAGACATCAACTTGCAAGGAGAATTTCCTGACCTGTGTAAACATCTTCCAAACAGTTCCTGTGGGATTGGAACACACTTGTTAAAAATACAAAAATGCAGCACGTTCATCTCACAAGGGCAATTGATGGACATCAGGGAAGATGAAAATTTGCCAGCTAAATTTCAGGGAAAACTTTTGCATGGTTTATGAGTGAGAGTGGAAAATGAATAGCATGGTACAGTGAGAACTCCAACAAGGCAATTCCCCCTCTGTGAGGTGTATTTTTCAGTCCTTAAACCCAAGCAGCAGAACACAGTCTGGATGTAGAACCAGACCTTTAAAGTCCTGCATGATCAGGTTTTAAACCAAGATGTAAAAATTACTGAGGTTTCTTCAGTTGCAGTGCTCACCCTAAAAAGTTATTATCAATGACTGTATTATATAACTTGTTAACTATTGTTAATAAACTATATTATTATATTGGTAGTATATTATCAAAACAATTTCCAGTGGAAGCAAAAATGTTTTGTACTCTTAAGAAATCTTTTTTTTTTTTTTCATTTGTCTTTACCTCATAATTTTTAAATTGTGTTTGTTTTGTAATATACATAACATACTGGTACAGTGGTGCATGTAAACAATATGTAAATAAATTTCACATGGGCAAATGGGTGCTCAGTTTTTTTTTACTGCTCGGTGTGTGTGACCAAGTTTGGAGACCATGGTATTAGTGTGATTTGCTTATCATTTGACTGTGGTGTTTAGGCTGAGGCCAGTGAGATGCTTAAGGTGGTTCAGCATGTTACTGCCATCAAAAATGACAATTTCTGTTTCTCTTACCTAATTTCCTGGCTAAACTTGGTTACAGACAGGAAAATTGGCTTATCCAAGGATCACCTGAAACAGGGAAAGCAGAGGGATTAGGAAGATGAGTGCCAGGGAAGAGAGGGTTGCCTGAGGTTCAGTCCATTTTACAGTGCCACACCTCTGAAACAGAAATTCCCTCCCAGAAATTAGGAGTGTGTGTATTATTCCTGAAGATGAGCACTTCCTGCATCATCAGTTGATACAGCAGTCACTCAGGAATAACAGAGAATAACTAGAATAACTAGAGATTTCTAGGCAGAAATTTCTGAGGCAGGTTTCAGCTGCTGTAAACTCAGTTGTCAATTGCTGACTTGTCTTTATGCCAATGACAAGTAGGGCTGTGCAGGAAGAGGTCTCACAAGACACTGTCACCAAGGATTAAGTGCCATTGGTGCTGTATGAAAACTCGAGCAGAAGTTTCAAATTCACTTTCAATGAGAAAAAAAACCCTGGCCGGTTCAAAAATTATTTGTAAAATATCTGAACAATTATATAACCAAAATCTCTGAGGCTTCTAAAATAATTTTCTCTTTCTCTTTTTTTTTTTTCTCCTTTATTTTTGTAGCTTTGTCCAGCCCCCTTGCCATGCCAAGCATGCCATCTTCTCCTGCCTACTCACCACCCTTGCCAGCTGGAGTGTCCCCAGTTCCTCCTCCCATGATGACCTCGGCCTCTCTTCCACTTGTGCCTTCTGCAACCATTTCTACAATTGCACCACCCCAAAGCCCTGTCCCACCTCCTGCTGCCCCTGCAGCTTTCAGCACCCCCGTGTCCCAGTTCCCTGCTCCTCCTCCACTCAGCTCTGCTGCTGGTCCTACCCTTCCTGCCCCTCCCACTGGTCCCCCCATTTCAGGGTTTTCCATGTCTTCCACCTATGACATCACCCGAGGCCACGCTGGCCGAGCACCTCAGAGCCCACTGATGCCTTCATTTTCTGCACCTCCAGTCACAGGTAACTCCTTGGTTATTTGCTTTCCTGTTCGTGGGGCAGCATGGGGGGAATCTCCTGGGGGGCTGCTTTGTTCTTCTAGGTATACTTAATTAGTTCTACTCAGAAGAAGGGATAATAGCTTTTAAAACTTGGTCCAGGACCAGGAGAGTCCACTTTAAGTTCTTCTAGGTATACTTAATTAGTTCTACTCAGAAGAAGGGATAATAACTGTTAAAACTTGGTCCAGGACCGAGAGAGTCCACTTTAAGTTCTGGCGGCATTCAGGTTGACAGGAAAAATCTTTTTTTTTCAGAATTCTTATTTTTGTTACCTTGCACAGCACAGCCCAGCTGAACAGCTTTCCTTCAGCTCAAAGAACCACCTTCAACCGTTATATTCCCCCAGAATGACAATCACAGGCTGTAAACTCATAATTTTCAGGGTTTTGTTCTGAAAATCTGTCTCTTAACAAGCTGCTGGTCGCATGACACCAGCTTCTATTTTCTTGTTTCCAGCCACAAAATTACACTGGGATAGCTAAAAATACATACCTTCCATGCAGGCAGTTGCTGTGGTTGATGAACTGATGTCATTTTCAGCTTGTGGAATGGAAACTTGTCTCTTCAGCTGCAGTTAGGCCAAGCTTTTGTTATTATTGGTGATATTTCTTTAAGTAGTCTGCATTAGGAAAATATCTAAAAAGAGCTATTAGTTGTGCAGCATAAAATAAAAATAACTCTCAATTAAAGTAAATGTTGAAAAATCTGTTAAAATAAGCTTGAGTAATGGGGCAGGGGATTCAACTTTATTTTTCTGCTGTTTTAGTTTTCCTCTAAAATACGTAAAGCTTCCTCCTTTTTCTACTAGTTTTGATTTTCAGCACTTGGTGTTAGACAATTTACTTTTCCTCGTGTATGAGAACATTCCTGTATCTTTGTTCAGAGGCTTACACTTTACTGAGAGTGTATTCTGAGAATTGAACACAATTAAAAGAACAGCTTTTACATAAGTGTGATAAGAAAAAGAGTAATTATTTAACTTTGTACATAACGCACAGGCAGTCTCCATTCTGTTAGCAGATAGCATTCAATGGTTGCATTCATTAGATCTGCTAGCTTTTAACAGGCAGAATTGTTCTTGGGCCTTGAAATGAGGTGAATTAGCCTGGAATTGTTCTATTTTTCCTGCTGATTTCCTGTTAAACAATTGCATGTTGCTTCAGCATAACAAATTAAACACTTTGTGTTTTATCTTTCCCTCTTACAGGTGTTTTGGCAGATCCCATTACTCAACAGGCAACTTTCTCATCAGCTTTGTCTCCTGGGGCTGGTTCTGCAATCACTTTTCCTGAGGAGCATGAAGATCCCAGAGTGTCCACTGCCCAGAGTGGAGCACCTGCTGGGGGACTCTGGGGGTTTATAAAGGTATGGGGTTTGTGTGTTACCTTCAGGAGGAATTACCTGTTGGTACTGACTGTAGGAAGACATGCTGCACTCTTTAAGTGCATGCTACTATAAACCATTTCTTTTTTCCAGTCTCATGTGCAAAGTGGCTGGTTTTGATAGTAATGTTTGCTGAAACTGTGCTTTTACTTTTTCTCTTTATAGAAGAGAGGGGACTGTACAAATGCAGGTGTTTTAGATTAATTTTTAATCCTGTGATAGGAACTTGTGATAGAACCTGTTACATATGGATATGTTCTTTAACCAGAGGAAATTCTAGGACCCTTTAAGACCTGAAAGGTATTTTTTACTTCACAAAGACTGTATGCAGAAAAATGGAATTCTGTTTTACCTTGCTTGAATGCTTTGCATATCCTATTTTTAACTTCCTAATTACCCAAGTTTGATTCCTGTGGGATGCAACTCATGCTTGTTCTATAACAATCAAGTTATATTTTGTCTTTTTTCAAGGACAGACAAAATACATATTTTTTCAATCCCAGAGTGTCTAAGGTATTTTGTAAGATTAGTCTGCTAGAAGGCATGAAATGTACAGTGCAGAACAGATACTCCTTGTGTTGTCATCTCATCAGACAGAAGAAATAAGCAGCAGCATCAACTAGTAGAATTTCATTAGCCTGTAACCTTTCTGGAGCTGTAAGAGATGCTACATTTAAGTAGCATCATGGAGGTTGTGGCAAAAAGATCTGAGGCCATCAGCACTGAGCTGTCTTCAAGAACAGCACTAAATAAATTCTCACACTGAGTGTGAAGGAAGAATAAAGATTACTGTCCCAGTGTGCTTGAAGAATTTTGGTTTTCAATCCCTTTTAGGCATGAAAACCTGCCAGCAAAAGACAGTGCAGACTGAACCCTCCATTACTGCAGTGGTACAGTTTTAAAGAGAAAGATTAATTCTCCACCAGTACAGTGACAGCAGAGTGGTCATGCTGCCATTTTCATGATAATAAGAGCACATTTTCCTTCTTCCTTTAAATAACAATGTTTTCCTTTCAGTATTTTATTCCTCCTAATATTTGCAGTAGGTGGCAGTGTTCTAGAAGAAAACTTTTTACTTGTAACAGGATTCTGTAGCCTGTTTAAGAGTACTAGAGCTTTCAATTGCAAATTAATTGAAAAGCCAACCTCATCCACTTTTTAGTGCTGCCACTAGGATCCAGAAGGTGTCCTGTTTCTTTTTATGGAGCAGATCTGTGTTACTGACTCCAGTAATAAAGATTTTGGTTGAAGTATCAGGCATTCCATGTACTCTGTGTATTCAGTAACCACTTCTTGAGAATTTCTTGGGTAAAAGAGTGAGGAATCATTAATTATACTGAAACTGTCAAGTTCATGATGTATGTATGCCCACATCAGAGTCTGTGCTTTTTAAAGATGAGCCAGAATCTGGGCCATGTGGTGGTGTTTTTTACAGAAATGCATCCTGAATTTCCTGTTGAAGAGCTCACGCCGTAGTTGCCACAGTTATCTTTATTTCTGTTGTTGAAGTAATGTGATACACCCTTTTTCCTCTGGTGTTGTTAAGAAATCTTACACCTTACTTCCAGATTTCCTTCAAGCTCACTAATACTGGAAGCTATGACAATCTAAAATTAACAGATTAATGGTCTGAAATCAAATGGGACTGTTTCAGTTTATTCAGTCATTCAGAGATGCCTGAGCAATTCCATTGCAGTTCCAAGACTGATTTCCACATAATTGTTGCAATAAATTCATGTTTTGGATTGGTATGCAAATATGGATTATTTCATCCTATTTGTGCTAGGCACACAGACACATAAAGGCATCTTCCACAGGTAGAAGCAAGTCTCAGTGTTCAGGAACCTTCTGTATAATTAACTTTATGTTAGTTAGGCAGCCAGGATGCTAAGTGGAGAAGCACTGCTTGGCTTTGCAAGATGATAGGGCTGTTTCTGCATTAATGAAGAAGGTAATAGTTAAACTTGAGGTTGTAGCAGAAAAGCCATGCACTGATATTCATATCCTGCAGTGTTTGTGCTGAGTATTGCACAGCAGATGTTACAGAGCAGCTTGATTTTGTTTGTTGTTTTTTTAACTGTAACATTTTGAATGTCTTGAGGAGGGAAAAAAAAAAAAAACCAACCCAGAAGATAATATGGAAATGTGTTTGCTTAAATTTAGGGTGTAGCTGAGAATCCCATGGTGAAGTCTGTTCTTGATAAAACCAAGCATTCAGTGGAGAGCATGATAACAACGCTGGATCCTGGCATGGTTCCCTATATCAGTAAGTGTTTATGATAAACCATCAAGTGTTGCTTGTAAATGCTAGAGAGGCTATTACAATAGCACACTACTTCTACATTTGAAGTGTTAAAGCATTTCAGTTACAGTTTTAAAATTAACAGGAAGGAAAAGCTTTTTGTTAGTCACCATTCTCTATTTTACTGGGGGACACTTCATGTCACATATAGCTGACCTCAGAGTAAAATAAGGAAGCAAAAGGCACCAGCATGGTGGTTTGGTTTTTGTTTTTTTGGCTTTTTTTTTCTTTCCCCTAGCAGCCTGATAAGCAGCTCTTCCTCCTGTGTGTGTCAGTATTGACCTTTTTCTGCCTATGAAAAAAGCTGATCAGGAAACAGCTAACATTGAGAATAAACTATTAAAATGATTTCTTTATTATTATTTTGCTTTCCTGAGATTTTTTTTTTTCTCCAGCTGAACCTATTAGGTGACCCAGCTAACTGTGCCTGCACTTTGTACTAGAGGACAGGGGAAGATGACCTAATTATTGAGCAGTAGTTAATTGTCTTACATTTAAGGGAAAATTTCCCAACAGCTGTTTGGTGAGGAGATAGCACCAGTGAGGCCAGCCAGCAATGCCTTCTAAAGGTATTTGAGAAGAGTAGCAGGATGCAATGCAAACCTACAGTAAATGTTAATTTATGCACAATTTGGCAAAGTGTATTTAAGGTTTGTATTGCAGTCATGACTGTCCCTTTTTAGAAACAGGATCTGTTGGTATCCTGGATAGTTTGACCCAGTGTTTATTGACAGAACAACTTTATCTGGAGGAGGAAGTAATTCTAATAAAATGCTTTGTTTGTAGGATTTAGGTTGAGTAAACTAAGTCAATGGTTACCTCAAAGCTCTCTGAAGTCTGGTTGGAAGGGGAAGCATCTGTGTACGTCTTGGCCATTTAAGTACTGCATTGGTTTTGTAGTTGCAGGTTGTCAAAATGGGGCAGAGGTTTGTAAACTTAAGCCTGTACTTCCTTGTAGAACTGTATTCTACAAAAATTATGTCCTCAACAATAGCCCCACTTCTCTGTGCTTTCCCTTCATTACTGCAATTCCAGAGGAATTTCATGCTCCTCATGCCAAAACCTGAAATTACCAAAGCTTCTTGATGAGGTGGTTTAATTTTTTTTCCCCCTCATCTGTACAAATAGTATTTCTGTAATCTCTTGGAAAGAGCTGAACTGTTTTCAGTGGCACATTGTGGAAATGTCATCTGAGCTGCATTCCTGGAACAGACAATTTCTAGCTAGACAGGAAATTGTCATTCATAAGCATAAACAACAGTGCTTTTACAACAAAAGACAACACAGAATCTTAAATTAAATATGGAACTGTCATTTCAGTTTATAATGCACAAGGTACAATGGAATTTCACATTCAAGTGCCAGAGCTTAACTTGATGTAAAAGTTCTGCCCCTAAATTCACCAGGGTGTGTCTAGTTGTTATATTTTAGGTTTCCATTTTACTAGATTTTGTCACAAGTGGTCTCTTTTAACTCATGTAATATCTTTGTTTCAGTTCTGTAGTATGTCTGATGAAAAAAGATACACTTTTCATACTTGATGATCTATAATACAAAAGAATATATTCAAAAAATATATAAAATAATATATTCAAAAGAATGTATTCTGCACTCAAGCATGTTGCCATTCTTAAAATTGTTAGGCAGTGATTTACAAGATCTGTTATGGATTAGTTTTTAGCTTCATTGAAAGATTTTTAACAGTATTTCTGTTCCTGAGCAGTCAGGCAGGGCTAACTTCAGTAAAAGCCTGCAGTCAATTTTAAGTACTTGTTTAACTGTGTTAAAATTATTTATATCAAGAAGGGATCAATGAAGAAAAGATACCCTCAATTATTTTTAGTTCAGTAGTTGCACAGCATTTTAAAAAATGGCTCCAAGTTCAGTGATCTGTACACTTAATTTTATTCAGCAAAGCAGTTGATTAATAAAATGGTAAAAAATTACCCTAAACTCCCAAAATAGTAGGATTTACTACTGTTCTAGTCCATCTGGTGATTATTCATAAAAATTATTCCTGTAACTGAGGTCTACTGAGTACTACAAGCCAAAAAGTTAATTGTTTTTTTAATTAAAATTAAAGCTTTGGGTTTACCCTTATCAGTGGGAGAACTTTTCTTCAATCAGGATAAATACTGCAAACTCTGTAAGCTCGTGTGGTTGATGCAGTTTATTTAGGCAGCTTTCTCCAATGTCATATTCCACATTTGAGAAAAGATTTAGCTGTTCCTGAGAAAGCTTCTCACAGCAAGGATCACATTTTATGATGTGTTTCTGCACAATAAAATTGATCCAGCTGTGATAAACAGATGTGAGTTGTGATTGAGTCTTCTGTAGTAATTTTAGATTTCTTTTAAATCATGAATTGTTTCGTTTCATTCTGAAAAAGTCTGGTGAAAGCCCCTGCTTGAAAATATTTAGAATTGTGTACAAGCTTTTTGGTTCCACAGGTATTTAATATCTAAAAAAAAGCAATAAAATTACACCAAAGTTCACATTCCAAGGACAGCTAAAAAGTAATGGGAGCCTTTCTTTTAAATCTCCTTTAATTTGGCAGCTGTTCACTGGATTTTATGACCTGCATCAGTGTTCTTCATCCCATTCATAAGAGTTTGCAATATTCCTTGCTGCTTCACAGAACACCAGAACATCCTTGGAAATGGATGCCTTGAGTTACTTTCCTAAAACTCTGAATTGTCATCTTGAATGAGTGGTATGATTTTTTTTGGTATGACCTGAAAATAGGTCAGTTCCTGCTGCCTGTCTTTCATCCTTGTATCCTTTAGTTATTCATCTGAATTTCAATTCCTAACTTAAATGACTTCTGCTTAATGGAAGAACTATTGTCCAGTGCATGAGAAAGAAAAAAGCAGCTGGAGAAGGTGTACAATTGTATTTGAACTACCCAGCAGTGGGAAGGAGGAATATTCCATGCATGGATGTTTTTTTTACAGATTGCTTTACAAAATTCCTTTGCAGGAACTGGGGGAGAGCTGGACATAGTGGTTACATCTAATAAAGAGGTGAAAGTTGCAGCAATTCGGGATGCCTTTCAAGAAGTCTTTGGGATGGCTGTTGTGACTGGAGAGGCTGCACAGTCCAACATTGCCCCCCAGCCTGTGGGCTATGCTGCAGGCTTAAAAGTAAGTTAATATATAGTAGTTGATATAAAGTTGATATATATTTAAAGGTATAGTCTAGATATAGATAGATAGATAGATATAGATATATATAGATATATATATATATATATGTACTAGTAGTAGATATATAGTTAATGCTGTAGTAGTATATAGAAGGATCTCATTTTCTGTAAAGTGAAGGTCAGTTTCTAGGATATGTAGACATTTTCTTTAAGGGATTGGGGCTTTTTGGTGTTTTGGGTTCTTTCATTGGTTTTGTTGTTTTTTTATGTTTTTTGGGGTTTTTTTTAGTTTTTGTTTTGCTTTTGGTTTGTGGAGTTTGTTTTATTTGTTTCATTTGTTTTGTTGTTGGTTGATTGGTTTTGTTTTCCTGGGGGCTAATGGGCAAGGGTTTTTTTGACTTTTTTTCCTCAGTTTGGATCATTAGATCAGTTTAAAGCTCTCTGAAATATTTTTGAGGTTTTCTGCAAACACATTTGCAGCAAGTGAAGGGCATTTATGTCACTTCCCTTATACTGTATGGATTGCCATCCCATCTTGCATACATTGTGCTATTACTGTGGTTTCAAAGTATTTTAGGCATTTTTTTAATTGTCTGTTACCAGCACATCATGTTGGAAATTAAAAGAGATGCTCCACGACTGATTTTTTTCTCCCCACTGATTCTGTAGATCAAAGACAGTTTGATCAACACTTTTGATCTTCCTGAACAGATCTGTGTTCTCTTTGAAAAATAAGATTTCACTGTGCAGCCTTGCAAACTGCTGGGACACCCCAGAGGAAGGGTTAGCAAAGGTTGTTTCACCAGTTCTGGCCAATAACTGCAAATCCTGAAAACAGCTATTTCATACTCTGTTTTTACTAAATGTAAGCAAAACTTCATGAAAAAGGAAGCCCTTCCCCTAACTGCTGTGGCAGTGTTTGCAGAGGAGTAAAGCCTGTCTTCATATCATTATTATCTGATGCAATTTTATATTGAGATAGAGCAGAACAATGTGCATGTTCCTTTACTTGTTTAGCTCCTGCAGTGTGTTGCATATTTCTGTTACAACTTCAGAGTGATAATAGTTTTCAGGGTATAACCATTTCAGGGATAACAATTCCTGTGTTTTATTTTAGTTGGATGTGTACCACAAGAAGTGGATTCTTTCCCTTGCTCTTAAAAGTTGGTCCAAAGCTCTTAAAGACTCTAAACCAAAGAAGTCTTAAGTTGTAAAAATGTCAAAGTAACACAGTTTTACCCTGATGCTTTCACTGATAGTTAAAGCTGTCACAGGTTAAGAATTCTTGTCACAGGTTAGGAATTCTTTGCATGCTACCCTGGGTGTTTTTCTTGGAATGTAAAAAACCCTAAAAATATTTAATTAGCTTTATCATAGGTTTTGTTTCTGTTTGAGATTCCTGGCCTTTCAACTAGTTTGAGTTGTCGGGTTTTTTTCCCTATTGAGTCATTTTGCAAAGTGTGTTCTAGGGTTCTTTTGGGATTGATCTGCAAGCATTGCTCTGAGCTGTGGTTCAGAGTTTTGTTTAACAGCTTGTGTTGCCACTCAGGGAGCCCAGGAGAGGATAGACAGCCTGCGCCGGACAGGAGTCATCCACGAGAAGCAGCCTGCTGTGTCGGTGGAAAACTTCATTGAGGAGCTGCTTCCTGACAAGTGAGAACCTTCAATTTATTCCAGGAGGGTGGAGACACGTTGGGAATATTCCTTGTTGACTCAAAGCCTTTAAGGAGCTGGTGGAAGTTTAAGCAGAGAGGAGAGGAAAGGGTTTGTCTGCAGTATTTCCAGCCAGCTTGGTTTTGGTGATGATGTTCAGCTTTTTGTCCAGGCATCTTGAGACTTCAATATAAAAAAAATCATTGTCAGGTTTTTTGTAGATTCACAATGTAAAAACACAGTGAAGTTGAAGTCAAATGAAGTGAAGCTGAAGTGAAATGAAAAAATTAACGAGCAGTAAAATTTGGAATTTGGCAAAAAGTTTGTGCATTGTTGTGTCCATCCTCCCTACTCTCTCTGAAATTGTATCAGAAGAAATATTGGGAGATATTCTGGCATTTAAAATAATGTGATTTTTATCAAATAACCTATTTTCTGTTTTCCTTTCACAGAGAATGTACTTACTGCATCTAACTTGCACTGCACAGACATAAAAATGTTTTTTCAAAAATGCATTGCAACTCGATTTTGTAATGTTGTTTGACAGGCAGTTCTTGAAGCAGCTTTATAATTAACTTCCAAAACATTAAGGACAATGCTATGTTTTTCTTAATGCAAACTTACATAGTTTTCTTCTATTGTTTACCATGCTTGTGCATATCCAAATGAGAGGAGTTTCAAGTAATCACTCACCTCTAATAATAATGTATGTCATAGTTACTCCTCTGTAAAAAGACAGTAAAACACCAAAATGAGACTAGATAGAAATAAATACTAAACAAAAATTAAAATTCTTCCTACTTCTATGTCCTTCAGAAAATTCCTCATTCATATTGCACTAAAAATACAAAATGTAAAAATATTTTATATTTTTAACAAATATAAAATATTATTAGCAAATAAAATATATTTTTAGCAAAAGGAGAGTATCTGTCAAAAAAATAAATAAAAACCCATCATCACACACATAAAAATGCAAACATTAGAAGACAAGAAAATACCATTAACTTCATTATTAATTGTAAGCAAATTATATTTAACCATGAGGCTTTCTCAGCAGTCTTTAATAGTTGCCAGTCAAAGCATTCCAGTGCTCTATTCCCTGCTACAAAGATGATGGAAATACTTCTTCCTGTCTGGCTCCACTAAACTCTTACCATGAAGCTTATGTGG
The DNA here is from genome assembly GCF_001522545.3 of Parus major. Lineage (NCBI taxonomy): Eukaryota > Metazoa > Chordata > Aves > Passeriformes > Paridae > Parus > Parus major. Next base: position 71,315,699 of record NC_031799.1, on the reverse strand, counting down.
CCCAGACAGGCAGAAATGTTTCTCTGAATAAATCATTTAAATGATGGCTACAGCATTAGACTTGCCAAAAAGTCTTCTGAATGTAGAACAGGAATTATAAATAGACAATTTTCTTTAAAAATTGTTAGGGAAGGTTATTTTAATGAGAAATGTTCTTTGAATGATAACTGTAGCAGAGTAAGTGTGGCCAAGGGATTATGTCTGCCCACACACCCACCCCTCCAGGTTTCTTTTTCCCTTTGATTTGTAAGTTTCATGTAATTTGTATTTCTGTGTATTTTATGTATTTTACATGCATACACATGCACTATTATGAGAGATGATAGATAGATAGATAGATAGATAAAAAGTGACACATGTAAATTTCACTTGCAAAATACCACAACACTTTGATGAGTTTCATTATTTCATTATTAGTACAGCTGTAATAAAGATTGTAAAATGTTTATAATTCAACTTTTAGCATGTTGGTTTTTAACAGAGTGATACTCAGTACTCAGAAATAAAACAATTTGCACATCACTACAGGTGGTTTGACATTGGATGTCTGATTATTGAGGATCCAATTCATGGAATTCACCTGGAAGCATTCACCCAAGCAACACCAGTGCCTTTACAATATGTTCAGCAGGTGAGTTTTCAGTTTTCTTAGCAATTAACAGCTGAGACATAAGACTGAGGTTTTAATTTTAGTTATGCTGGCACTTCTTACTGTAAGTTATTACACTTAAATGTTTTCATTTATGAAATGAGGGTACAAAATATTTTTGCATCATGTTTATGAATTAATCTTCAGAGATTTATAGTAAATCTTTTCTTAGTCAAGAGTCTCATTCTGCAATGTCTGTCACTTTAGAGCACAAGTTTTACTCTTCTGTTTAAGAAGAAGAAATACTAACCAAGCAGACAGCATGTGGTACTCTCTGAAAACTCATTCCTAAAAACAAGATTCCCATTTTCCAGATCAATGCTTGGACTTAAGGTCCCCTATGAACACACAGAGTCCCACCTAAAAGACAAGGCTGATTTCCAGTGTGCTATCTGACAAGAATGTAAAATACTGAAATCAAAAGATTTAAATATTGGAAATACTGTGGTTCATTCAATTGGAAATAATGAACTGCAGAAGTGTGCAGTTCTGAAATACCACCAAAAGAAGTTTTTCAAGAGACGGTTTATTTTTCTTTGGGCACAGACTGGGAATAACTCCAGTCACTGCATGTTGCCTGACAGCGGATATAAGTCATGCTTTAGTTAAATCTGCCCTGAAAATTCTTTTAAAATTAATGTTTTCATGAAGAATTTATAACCAAAACTGCTCGGGGTTTGATCCTCAGATGTTGTTTTGGCAGAGCAAATAGTAACTTTGGGGCTTTTTTCACTAGCACCAATTTAAGTAAAGTGAACATTTGTGGGATTTGTTTTAGTTCTTATTTTCCTGAGTTCTTACAGCTTTGAAAAGTTGATGACTGGCAAAAGGAGAAATATAGCTGTATCTCTCTAGTAGATGTATTATCTTCATTAATGACACAGACAGAGGGATCAAGGCACCCTTAGCAGGTTTGCAGGTGGCATGAAGCTGATGGTGCAGTGACACCCTCGAGGGATGGGGCCATCCAGAGGGACATGGACAAGACTGAGAAATGGGAATCTCATGAGAACTAACAAGGCCAAGTGCTGGTGCTGCACCTGGATGAGAGCAGCCACAGGATCAATCCAGGCTAGGGATGAATGGATATTGTATAAATATATGTTTTTATTGATTCCATCTGTTGGCAGTTTTAGAAAACAAAACTGCTTCCTGGTAATGGCAGTATGTCTTCACTCTCTTAAGTATCTTATTTATATTCTCCAAATGTTGCTTGAATCATGATACATCAAAATCCAAAAAATTGGCCAGGCAAATTATGGGGCAGACTGAAACTTGATTCTCACACCCTTTAATTTACCACATTGGTCTGTTGACACAAGAATGATTTTCCTTGGAAGAGTTGGTTAAAGCTGAAGACAGAGGCAAATCCACTAATTCCAAACTGTTTCAGTGATCACTTCTCAAACTTTCACCCGCAGGCCAAGAGTCTGACCCCTCAGGACTACAGCCTGAGGTGGTCAGGGCTGCTGGTGACGGTGGGCGAGGTGCTGGAGAAGAGCGTGCTGAACGTGAACAGGACGGACTGGCACGCGGTGTTCACGGGCATGTCCCGCCGGCAGATGATCTACAGCGCGGCCAAGGCCCTGGCAGGGATGTACAAACAGCAGCTGCCACCCAGGACCGTGTGACAGCGGTGGCACCCTCACACCAGGAGCGCTGGGTTTGGTTCTAGGATGGAAGTGAAAGCCGTGTGTTCCCACTGTCAGCCACACAGATTTGTAATATAACTCTAAGCCGTTTCTACTTCTTGAGAAGTGAAGGTGGTTTCCAGGAGTGGAATTGCAGTTTTTAGCTAATGTGTGATTTCCAGTATGATTCATCAAACAAACATGTATTTATGACTGGTACAGGCAGCATTGCAGTTTTTTAACTGGAATGTGCTGTGGTGTGACACCTTACCAGGCATTTATTGAGATAGTTAGTTAGTATTCTTTCTAAAGGGGATATTTGTTTAGCTATTTCTATTATATTAGTAATATAAACATGTTGACAGCATAAACATGTATGTTATATATGCATTTCAATCCAGAGAGACTACCTTCTGTATTACATGTGTTTTTTTGGGGCATGTGTTTAGGGGATACTTAACACCTCCTTGGGTTGGTGTCTGTATATAGTTCTCAGGAGCAATGCCAAGTAGTCTACAGCACATAACAGTGAGCTGCTGAGGAAGAGCACAAATCCATGCCCTGTTAGTTGAAGTTGTTGCTAAATAATTCTGAATTCCCATTTTCTGTGCTGCATCTTTCTGCTTTTTATGTAACAGTAATTAAATTCGTGGCCAGCTGAAGAACCACAGACAAAATTTCAAGTTGTTTCAGTGGGTTTTAGATCAGGTACTGCACTCCCCACATGAAATCATCTCAGCAGTTTGAATAATATGATTTATTCCAGTGCTTCCAGACTTCATTTGTTATATGTAATTATGTAATTTTTTCTATGTAGCTACAGTTGTCAGTAATTTGATTATGGAAAATGGTGATGTGTTTATCACTTGCTTTGCTATTCTGGGTTTTTTAAACACTTCTAAGTCTAAAAGCTTTCATGATGTCATGAGCTCAGTTTCTCAAGTTTTCAGTGGTGTCTGGGTTTTTTTGTGGCTATAAATATCCTCCATACATGCTCACATAATCCTAAATCTTTACTTAGAAATATGGAAGTAATTGTGAAGAAAATATTTTGGTAATAATACTTTTTTAAGAAATAAAGAATAAACAAATACTTTTTGTTTGCCTTAAAGAAGCAGTTTTTTAGCTTATATTGCTCAGCTTTTACCTTTCTTAGATGCTTTCAAAGAACATTTTGTATACAATATACTGTTAAGCCAGCTCATATTTGTACCCAATGAAAGCCTGTCTATTTCCAAGTAATATATTTGGCCTTAATTGGCTTACTCTGTTAAGCAGTTGAATAAATGTTTTCCCTAGAGAATTCCATCTGTTTTAAAGGCTTGGTTTTTATTACAGATAATGAACATCTTTATTCAAGTTCCATTTGCATGGTCAGGTTGCAGATTCGTCTCATACGGAACAAGCAAACAGAATCCAGCTCTCAGTTTTGAGGTCCCTCATTGAGACTGCTTTCTTTATGTTAAACCAGAAGAGCGATAAAACCAATGTTAACAAACCAGTGATAACCTGTGTTAAACCAAAAAGTGATACAGAGAGCTTGCTTTCTCCTTATGCAGCAAAGACATCTTTGCATTTGCTACAATTTCAGTTGGCAGTGTATAACAAGTTGAGTGCTGCTGTGTTACCCCCTGCTTTCATCATCCCTGATGCAAAGGAGGAGGGCGTGAAGTCACCAGAAAGTTTAGGTGCCCTGGCATGATTTAAAATTAAAGCTGAGGAGGAATGACCCTTTTCTTTCTCCCTTTCTTGGCTCTGGCCTTCACTTTAAGAGGTGAGAGCAGTAGAGGAAGATGATGTAGTCAAGTGAAGCCAGTTTCTCTGGCTCAGTGAAGGTCTCATGATCTATTTTGGACAGCTCTCAGAAGAATCAAAATAGTGTAGCTTTGCAGCTACCAGTTAGCCCTTTCCCTTTGTGGGGAGCATTATTTGCATGTGTATTGAAAAATAACATCCTCACATAAGCACCATGAGCTCAGCTTCTTCCCTAAGAGGCCAGGGGAAGGAAAAATGTCTGGACTATGATCTGGGAAGCTAAAAAGTCAGAAATTGCTTCCTGAATGGAGGCCTCGCTCAGGGTCCAAGTTACACAAATGAATTCATTATGGTGACAGTTCAGCTTTCTACCACCCCCAGGGTTGTGTTGTGGGCAACAATAAGAGAGGAAGCTCAATGGGGGTGTTAAATTTTGCACAGGTCAATTTAGAAAAGCAGAGACAGTTTGGACGTGCAACTTTTGTTACAATTCTCAACTGCCACATCAAGGCAGGGGGAGAAGCCTTTTCTGCTAAGTTTGCTCCAATGTGAGCATCAGAAGTATCTAGAAAAGCTACTACGTGCATTACCATCATACTGCCATTTTTAAACTGTGTTTCACATAAAAGACAGCCAAGCTCTTTGAGTTTGCATTACGTTAGGAAGATCCATGAGATCCTTAAACTGAGATTTTTCTTTAAATGCTGGAAGAAGCTCTGCACTTGTTGCTGCTTTTTTTGAGAAGCTATAGCTCTGTTCTTGGCTTCAGTTTTTTCATCACGGTGCTGCTCAGAGCAGCATGGCTGTTTTTTAGGAAAAAGCATGGATATAAAATTCCCCACACATTTCTGTTGAAGTTAGTCTGATAGTTTTCACTCAGCTGCCCGTCTCAAGATTGGCCCTCAATGTGTGTGAAGGGCATGTAGGATCTGATGAGACAGGAATTACAGCTTGGTGGAACATCTTGGTCTAAAATCAGGAACAAAATAGCCTCAATTACTGCTCATACACTTTCCAGAGTGTTCTCCTTTAACAAAAGGCTTTTAGAAATAATACCAGTCACCTTTTTTAGACCCCTGCTCATTTTGGGCAAGATAGTGAGGAGTGGCAGAAGAGGGCAAATAGAATAGAGTGTGGAAAGATGTGCAAGTCATCAGGACAGTGCCAGAAAAACAGGAATGTCAGGTGAATCCTGAGTGCAGGAGGTGGTAGGGGGTAGCTGAGAAATCAGGAAATATGGAATAACTCGTGTCTGAAACTGCTGTCAATTCTGGCCAGCTTTAGAAGAGCACAAACACAAACATGCAAATCTTGCAGCAGAGACATTCAGCACAGATTTGATTCTGTATCTCTAATGAAGTTTTATAAGTTGCTTTTGATATTTACCCCTCTATGCAGCATAGGGGAGGTTTTTCCAGTGGGAGATTTCTGAAGGACTTCTGTAAGTATAAACTTGTGAAAAGGAGAATTTTTTAACAATTCCTGTGGTTATTTTTAAATATACCTTTTTATGGCTGTAAAATTTTCATAATGGTAAAAAAAATACTGGTTTTTTTCACAATAGTAAACTTTGTAGATTAAAGTAAGGCATTATCACTGAGTAGTGTTCACTCTGCAACCTACAGCTCTGTGCATTTAGTTCGCAATTACATTTAATAAGCTTGACCAAGAAGATTTTCTAAAAGGCAAAAAGAAAGTCTTTCTTTATTTCCTACTGTTAGCAGACACAGGAACAAGCAATAAATTAGAACATTCTGTATCCCATGAAAAGTTGTTAACAGACTTAAAAGCAAGAGTAAGATAGCTTCAAACTTGATTAATTTTCTGATGTGGATTTTAACTTCCAACACTTCTGTCTGTAACCTATCAGGAACTAATATTTTGACATCCTGAATCTTGGAGCCATTTGGTTTTGACTTTATGACTTTGTTCCATCCATAGTTACATAATTCAGGAAAAACTATTCCTATAAAACTAATAGTGAGCGGATCTAGAGTTCCTAAAAGAAAAAGGGGCCAATTGGTTTGATTTATCATCTCATTGTGCAGAATTCTGTCAAAGCTTGGATACTCCAGCCAGCTGATTCTGAAAAGTGGTCAGACTGTGGCCTATTAATTAACTTATGAATACACAGAATAACAGGTCCAAAAACACTCAACAGATACTTCAGAGCTAACACAAGGATTTTTCATGTACTGGAATAAAAGGAGATGTAGCTTTCAGGTTTCAGGAAAAAAATTAAGTATTTAATGGTGAGAAAATTATTTCCAGCTGTCTTTGCATTCTACATGTGTGAGCAAACGTGGCTGTGGCCTCCTCTGTAAAACAAGGAAACTCACAGAAGTAAAGGAGAAAGCAGGTAAGTTGGTTTCCCAAGATTATGTTTGGCTGTTTTAATACAAAGTTACATGGAATTCTGTGTTCTGCCTGGGGTTTTTTGGTGTTGACCGCAAAAACATGCTTCCTGTTAAAGGATGCTCCATGACACAACTGAACATGATATTTTGTATTTTTCTTTTTTTAATTAAAAAAACTGGTATTGGAAATTACGCATCAAAACTTTCAAACTTGTTTTAATCTTTGTTGTCAGGTCAGTGCAAACAGCCTGTATTTTTTAAAGATCAAACAATTAGCTACTGCTGTAGTTTTGTTGTGAATAATGCAATGAACCACTTGGTCGAGTACCTCTCTCAGCTTAGTTTTGTATCCCATCAAGAGTTCTCTGAGTTTTGAAAGTTTTCACTTGCCTTAGCTTGAATATTTGTGTATTCATGCCTTGCAGTTGAGCTCACCACTGTGAGAAGGACCCTAATTTATTTTTTCCTCAAGTATCATCTGTTTTCTCTGCTTTTACAATAACACATTGAGTGCACAGTACCATGGGGATTATGTAATCCTTACATTTGCAGGAGCAAGTGTTGCAAAGTAAGTGCTGAATGTTCTGCAGGTTCTTGGAAAAGTGCAGTTTTGTGTGTTTTGACCAATAGTGGGATTCTGAATAGCTGTGCCATCCAACAAGAGGTGAAAAACAGTATCTGGCACAGTAGCAGGGTTAGAGAGAACTCCCAGGCAGACCAGTTATATAACAACAATTATACAATATATTATATATTATTGTTACTAATATTATTACTAATATTAATTATACTATTAGTAGTGGTGGACTGGAGGTGTTGCTCTTGGATAACAGAGTTACACACATGCAAAGCAGATACTGAAAATAGTTATTTTGATAAAATGCATTAAAACTAAAAATCAACAAGCCTGTGTCTGAAAAGAAAAGGGCAGGAGAATATTTTTAACATAAAGGGAGTTGCTGTAATCAATAATTGCAGTGTTACATTGCTCTTTTTGTCTGTGGTTCTCAGAGTATTCACAGGAGTGAACACCCCAATACTTAGAAGGTTGTAATTGTGATAAAATAAGCATTGTAAGATTTGTCCCATTATCTGATGCACATGAAGCAGTGGCAAAGTCCACACATGGATTGCATAAAGTCATGGGTTTAAATGCACACTTTTAGACAAGTGAAGCAGAGGGAGTGATGTCTTTTCTTAGATTAATTTCTAGTAGTGAAGTTTGTCCTGCTATGGAAGAGAGTTTTATCATTTTGCCCACAAAAGACCTCTGTTGCATTTTTGAATTACCTGTTTAATTTATTCTGCTAATCTTATTTTCCTCTCACTGCAGGCTGTTTATATTCTATATACACAATTTTCACTCTGTTTTCTTCATAAGGAAGCCCACCTCTCACGGTTTTGTTGAATGAAACTTGATTGGTTTTAGTCAAAGTCTCAGTCCTTTGCTGGTTTAAATCAGTGATGTTTTATTAAAAGAAATGGAAACAGCAATTCATGTGGGATGATAAAGCAGCTCCACGTTTTCATGATTTTATTTCATTTCACAGCAGGTCATGAGATTTTTTTTCCAAGATCAGTGGATCTAACACCCAAGCATTGCCCCCATATACTTAATTCAATAGGAAAAAAAAGTGTTTTCTTCACAGTTTGTTTTGACTTTTGAGTCATGGCAAAACAAACAAACTGGGTTTGAATCCACATCTAAAATAAGTTTAATAAAGCCCACAAAAACCTAAGATTGAAGATTTCTCTTAGTTTTGTGAACTGAGAGTTCAGATGCTGCCCAGAATTTTCCCAGAAATTAATCTGTCTGCTCACTGGCTGTGATCAAACCCACTCTTTTTCTTGCTGCTGGATGAACTCATCTAGATGTGAAAGAAGAGCTGAATGAGCACTATTCTGTGACAGCAGATCCTTCCAGTCAGTGTCGACACACGTTTTCAGAATTTCAGAATTCATTTCACCAGAGTGTCCCGTCTCTGCCGCATCCTTCCAGCTGTGGAGTTGCCTAACTACCTATAAATTTAGTTTTTTAATGAAAGGTGTGTTGTTGCTGAGGGTTTTTTTGAAACCATTTAAAGTACCTACTCAGAAAATTCCTGCTTGTAGACGGAAATTCTAGCAAATTTTAATAATCTGGTGAGAGTAAAACAGATAAAATAGTGACATTTCAATGCATATAATTTTCTGAAATTTGTATACTAGGAGGGAAGTGTTTCTTGGTAAAGGATGTAACTGTGTCCTCTACACATCTTCTGTGCTTGCACTTGGCACTATTCATAATCAGTTTAGTGCTGTAATTCTGTATTAATTTTACGGGTTGTGTATGCCACGTACTGGGCCGAAAGCATTTTGGCATTTTGCATTCTGGATGTGTAATCCTTGAGTGTGTATTTTCTTCTGTATACTTCTCTGAAAGGGAGATAAGCTACCCTGAAAGCCATCCTGTAATTACCCACTTGGGGGGACACCAAGGCCAAAAAAATAAGAAAGGGAAATCACAAGAGGTGCCAGACTCCTGTGTGAGGGGTTGCAGATAGAACAGCTGGGTGTATCTTGTGTCTCTGTCTCTGCTGAGCACAAACACCTGCATAAATCTGCTGTGTTCTGCTTCAGCCAAAGCCACAGGCAGTTCTTTTGCCATTGCACAAGCAGAACTGTTGAAAATTTTTAATAAAACCCAACAAAAACCACAAGGTGTGTGATACGTGTAGATTCTGTGCGAATGCAGTCTTGGTGACTTAAAACTTCCTTGCACTTGGGTGGTGGATCCAAGACTTTCCCAGGCAACCTGTTCCAGTGCCTGACAACCCTTTGGGTGAAGAAATTTTTCTTAAATTCCAATCTAAACCTCCCCTGGCCCAGCCTGAGGCCGTTCCCTCTCCTCCTGTCCCTGTTCCTGGCAGCAGAGCCCGATCCCCCCGGCTATCCCCTCCTGGCAGGGACTTGTGCAGAGCCAGAAGGGCCCCCTGAGCCTCCTTTTCTCCAGGCTGAGCCCCTTTCCCAGCTCCCTCAGCCCCTCCTGGGGCTCCAGCCCCTTCCCAGCTCCGTTCCCTTCTCTGGGCACGCTGCAGCCCCTCAGTTCCCTGTGCTGAGGGGCCCAGAGCTGGACACGGCACTCGAGGTGTGGCCTCGGCAGTGGCAGCACAGGGACGGGCACTGCCCTGCTCCTGCTGCCGCCCCACGGCTGCCACAGCCCAGGGGCCATCGGCCTCTTGGCCACCTGGCCACCCCTGGGCTCGTGTCCAGCTGCTGTCACCAGCACCCCCAGGGCCTTTCCCAGCTTGCCAGCCCCTCTGCCCCAGCCTGGAGCTGCAGGGGGTTGTTGTGAGCCAAGGGCAGGACCAGGCCCTGTCTGTGCCTCGCCCCAATGGCGTGTGCTTCCCCAGATCCTCTTTTGGGCCTCATGGAGGTGGGTGTCACATTTGCCAGCTTCCACTCACCTGGGGCCTTCCTGGGTTGCCGGGACTGCTGGTAAAGGGATGAAGGTGGCTCAGCGAGGCCTTCCACCAGCTCCTCAGTGTCCTGGGGTGGAGGCCATTCAGCCCCACAGGTCTGTGGTTATCACAAGTTAAACACGAGTCACATTGCACATTAATGACCCCTTCTCCTTGGATTATGGGGGTTTCACCCTTTATTCCATTTTATGAGGGTGAGTACCCCACCTCAGTCTTTTCCTACTCCTGTGTCACTGTGTTTCCCCCTACATCTAATCGAGATTCTCCTTAGCCATCCTTTGGATGCTGAGGTATTTGTAAAAATATTTTTGCTGTTACAGCAGTAGCCAGATTAATTTCTGGTTCTGGCCTTGGCCCCTCTAAATCATGTGGCAGAGCTCAGGATGGCATAAACCATGTCTGAGTATGCTGTGCTTGAGCCTCTTCCTCAGTTCTGCTTGTTTAGTGATTTAAGTGCTGCTCAGAAACTAGTTTAATGATGCTTCTTTAACAAAGAATCCTGGTTTATTCACCATGGACACCATCCTGAGGACCTGGTAATTACTGGCCTGGTTTAAACTGGCCCTGTTTAAACTGGCCCACCAAATGGAGAGGCAATAGTTGCCCTACCTATAGAAGCTTAGGCAAAACAGGGCAGAAACTCTACTCTCATCATGAATCCTGCCTGTTTCTCTTCCTTTGATCACAGACATAAACATATATGAACTTAAGAACATATATGAACATGATTACTCAATTTTTTAATGTATTTTCGATTGTGTATTTAAAAATGCATGTATAAAGAAGGCAAATCAGCCTCCTCATTTGAATGCTTTGCCTTTATTTTCCCTCCTTTGCTATATGGGGTAATAAAGTATTTGCTTTAGACATGAGAGATGCTGTCAATGCTTCCATGTCTGAGGCAGAGTAAGATAAATGCAGAATTCCTGCTTCTCTGCTTGTTTCTGTGCACATTTTGCACTGTGGTTGTATGCATTTGGGGGAGCATTTCAGAATTTCATTTCAGATTTCATTTCTCCCAACATACAGACCTGATCCTAATTCATTGGCTGCTTAATTAAAAGAGCTTCTGCCAAAGTCACATGTCAAATTGTGGTTATTCCCTGGGATCTTCACACTGGGTGAAACATGACCACTTGTTTTCTTTGGTTTCTATCTCCACACTGGATGTTTGGGCTGTAGCAGTGAGACAGAACACAGGGTATCATTTTGAATAAAGTTAATGTGCTGTTGTTGTCCTCGCTAATGGATTCTGATAAGCATCGTGGACCTGCTTTAGAGAAACTCTGATACCCTGCTGGTTTGAAGGTCATTTTGACCTCCCTAGAAAACTTGCTGTGCCAAAGCTAAATGCGTTTGTTCTCTGGCAGGAAACACATGAGGCAAAAGGAGTCAGTGCATTGCAGCACCTGACAGGACACTCACCTGTCACATATACTTTCTGTCCAGATGTACAGCTTTTGACAATTTGGAAGAGAGCACAAACTGTTTTACTCTTTTATTTCTGCTTCTCCACATGGATCTGCCTTCAGGCCACCATTCAGTCTGAAACCTACCAGGGTGGAGCTCCCTTCTTAGGGGGGCCAAAATGTCTGGCGACCACAAGAAGACAATCATCTCTCCCATATTCTATCTCAGGGTTAAATATTTTTGTGGGTTTTTGTGTATGTGTGCATATGAATATGTATTTGTGTTTGTGTTTGTGTGTGTGTGCATATATTTGCATATGAATGAAAAATAAAACTGATTTCTTTTTTCTTCTCAAGGAGGGAATCTGTCACTTTGTCCTTGAGGAAAAATTTTAGTACCAAATAAACTCCAGTGGATGATGCTTTCACACCATTTTAGAAGACGAAAGCAAAAGAGATTCTGGCTGTGTTTTAGAAAAGATACTTTTATTTTAACAGAGGGAGAAGCTAGCCGTAGAGATCTGAGGCATTGAGGAGGTTTTCAATAGCCAAATAAATTATAACAAAACACCTTACTAATGCGATTTTCCCCGCCCCAAAAAAATTGTTTCATTATTGCAAAGACAAGATTTTAAGTGACCGTAGTTGTTTGCTCATAGAAAAAGCTCCTCTCAGGTATACAGAGAGCAACAATTCATGTCTCCACATGATGGCACTGGTTGTCAGGGGACTACAGAGTCCAGCCCTGTGAGGAAAAAATTACTTTAATTAGCTAGCAGTAGAGAGATAATCTGCCTGCCGTGTGACACATAAATGCTAGGCATGGTGTGAAAACCTGAGCTCTCCTGGTCAGTCATGAATCTGAATGGAAGAGCTCAGTAATTGTAATTTAAAAATGTACATCTAGCTGCTTTCAGTAACTTCTGCCTGAAAGATTTTGGTGTGTTCCAAAAATTGTTTCCCACTGGAAGTGTTGCCCTTAAGACAATACCTCAGAGATAACTCAGGTGTCTGCTTTTTGTACTTTGGTCAACTCCTTGTAAAAAGTTATCTTGTAGTTTGATGGGACTGTAGTAAAATTCTATTGAATGTTTCTCTTAAATTGATGGGAAATGTTCAAAAATTTTGGACAAGAGAGACATAAAAATACTGAAAGTGTTTGGACAGATAATTTTAATCTGACTATGGAGGTATCATAAGTAAAATTGGCTTAGTCAGCTTTGCTTTATAACTAAACAAACAAAAAACTAATAAAAAAAAAATCAAAATAATCATTACCCTGAGATGATGCACCTTCACATCTGTAGGAAATCTCCCAATTTCTTGTCCTTCCTCCTGCTTTTGAAGACATTTCTGTAATTGAAACGTTCATTTCTTTTCAAAGCCCGAGAAATATCTTGCTCCTTTTTTTTTTTTTTTCCCCTTCTCAGATTTTTTTTCCTCTTGGGTGGATTTTTTTAGCATGTAGTTCCAAAGAAAGGAAGACTCACTAGATCAACAGTGCAAGACAGGTATTTTTAAACTGAAGAAATTAATTAAAACCAGCTATATTTAACAGTCCTCTGTGTTCCACATTTAACCCACTCCTTGGAGATCCTTAGATAGTTTAAATGCATGTAAAAACTGGAGAAGCATAATTAATTCCAGCAGTATTTAGCCAATTCAGGCTTCTAGAGAAAATGCTGGAAATAGTGCTTGTTTAATAAAAGGTCTTCTGTAGAAGCTGTGCTCCAAACTATGTCAATGTCATCCTTGCTGCACTGATAGTGCTTCTTCTCCTGTAAGTTAAATAATTTGCAGAACTCTTCTCCCTCTTATATAGGAGAGACCTCCTTTTCTTGGATTTTCAGCTAGGTGGAAAAGAAAAGACAATTTTCCAGCATTTTTTTAAAGAAATATACATGAGAAAAGACAAGCTTGTTAAGTATCTTGGTGTTGTGGATCTTTGCAAAGTCATTAATATAATAGTGTGCATTTGTCCTAAATGTTTCACTTGATTAGATGTAGGTAATGATGTTTTTCAGAGCTCAGACATCAGCCCTGGCTAGTTATTTCTCTGCTAATGAAAAAGAAAACGTCAGGTTTCTTTCTCTACCCCTTAACCCCATGCCTATTCCTGTCAGGAGGGCATGCCTGGATACAAAACCTCCACTTCCTCCAGAGTGGGCAGGAACTCTTGGGAAACAACAACAAAAAAAACCAACACAAAAAAAAAACCCAAAAAAACCCAAAAAACCTCCCCAAAAAAACCCCAAAACCAAACCAAAAAACTCCACGAGCACAAAAAAAAAAAACAAACAAAAAAACAAACCAAACAATCAAAAAAAAGGACATTTCAGACACTCTCTGTGCCATTTATTCCCATCCTGTCATTACTGTGGAAATACAAGTCATGGTTCACAAACAGCCACTGTGCAGCCACTGGAAAAAGAGGAAGCACCTGGGTCCCGGCACAGCCGGCAAGGAAATGTGTGCCTCATGTCCCCTCCAGTGAATGCTGAGAGGCTGCCTGACCTCAGGGTGAGGAAACTCTGTTCCTACCAGCATCCTTATGGGAAAAATGTCAGTGATCACCCATTTGGGGACAAATTTCCCCAGAGGGAGCACCCATGCCCACCAGTCCAGCATGTTCACAGTGCCACGTTTTCATCTCTCCTTTGCTGACTGCTGTAAGGAGTTACAGCATTAGAATAACGCACTGTCCTGCATCCTAATTTTATGTTGTCTTACTTTTTACATATTACTACAAAACATTATGAATTTCAGCCAATTTCATAGGTAAAAGCTGGGAAAATCAGACTAAGTAGTTTATCAAGCAGAGGCACCCAGGATAGACTGTGGGAAACAGAGAGGATGGTTCTCTTCTAATGCTGAAATTGTGCTTGCACTTCTTTATTAAATTAGAGCCATGTAGAGCCATGTTTACACTCAGTCAACTTGTGTTTTCCCAGGGCTGCATGGATATTCTGTGGAAGTAGCAAATAATGAAAAGTCACTGTAGCATCTGACAAGACTTAGTAGTGCACAGCTTTTTCTGGTTGCTTGGTTGTCTTTTTCCCTGCAGAAATAATAAGGATTTAATTGGTTAATGTTATTGTTCACATAAATATCTGAACTATCTTTTGTTGCTGGGCCCACCCATGACCAACAAGGGCTTATGAGACTCAGAGTTTCCTCTGTGGTCCCTGGAGATGGATAGCCATTTGAAGGCACATCTAATTAAATCTAAGTCCTCCAAGTCATTATCTGGAGTCCTTGTACTCATCTCGTGGTCAGATCTGTACTTTCAGGTCTTTCCCTTTACTTTTTAGTCGATTCTCAGCTTGAAACAGGAGTTTTCCATTTGACCCTGTGTGCATAGCAGGGGTCTCTATTCTAAAATTAAATCAAGTTTCAAGTTATTTGTGTCCTCAAGCTTACTCACTTCTTACATGACAAGGTGTTCTCTCTTCACAAATACCTTTGTGCTTTACCTCTCCTATTTTATTTTGTAAATGTGTTCAGACTTTTGTGTCTTCTGTTTCTCTTCTATATATGGACTGGAGAAAAAAAGTACCAGCATGCTCAATTATTCCTGGTGCTAATGTCCAGATTCATTCTTTACCAAACACTATGACAGCAAAAGGCCACTGTACTTTTCTGAAAACAGAAAATCACTTTAGGTTTTTTCTGGGTTCTCCTTCCAGATCTCTCAGCTAAGTTTAAGAGACTTAAGGACTGAGGTAGTCCATGCATTGAGAAGGTAAAGCTTACCACCAGCTATATCTCATTCTGCTGTGCTACTTCTGCTCTTTTTCTCCAGAAAGAAAATTCCTTCCCTTGAAGAAAATCTTCTTCATCATTCCTCCACAACACACTTTGCCTTGGCACATTATTTGTAGCATTAGTGCTTTAACTGTTTTGTTAAAAGGCCATTTTGTGTTAAACCTTTTCCTGCTCAAACAAAAAAGTTTCTTGAGTCCTAATTTCTGTTTTGGCAAAATCATAGGATCATAGAATGGTTTGGCTTGGGAGGCACCTTAAAGCCCATCACATTCCACCCCCTGCCATGGGCAAGGTCACCTTCCACTGTCCCAGGCTGATCCAGCCTGGCCTTGGACACTTCCAGGGATCCAGGGGCAGCCACAGCTTCTCTGGAAACCTGTGCCAGGACCTCCCCACCCTCACAGGGAACAATTCCTTCCCAATATCCCATCTAACCCTGCCCTTTGGCACTGGGAAGCACTTCCCTCTTGTGCTGTTACTACACCTTCTTATAAAAAAGTCCCTCTCCAGCTCTCCTGGAGTCCCTTTAGGCCCTGGAAGGGGCTCTGAGGTCTCCCTGGAGCTTTCTCTTCTCCAGGTGAACACCCACAACTCTCCCAGCCTGGCTCCAGCCCTCAGAGCATCTTTGTGGCCTCCTCTGGACCTGCTCCAGCAGCTCCACATCTTCCTTGCACTGAGGACCCCAAACCTGGACGCATTTGAGTTTCATAATTTTCTCCATCACACCTTCAAGCCCATACCTCGTTTGTTGCTGTCTCCAGTTGAATTTGTGATCACACCTGAGCCTCTGATAGTATTTTAGCTTATTCAATGTGCTTATGTGGAAAATCAGTTTTATCAGGTACCTGGTGAAGGTTGATGTATGTCCTGCTGGATCTGCATCCAGTTAACATCTTTGTCTTGTGCTGCCCAGTCCTTACTGGAGTTTTTTTTCCCAAATTCCCAAGAACCTATGGCATTTTCTTTAAGTCATAGTTATTTCAACTATTAAATATAACCAAGTCATATTTCAAAGTCATGGTTATTTTCTTTTGTAATTGTTACTTTTGTTCTTAAGGACACTGGGAGAACAGAGAACCTATCCACAAATGTCTGGTGGATATTTTAGCTGGGAAAACACGGCCTTTTTCATCACAGCATTACAACTGCACCTTAAAGGCAGTCAGCCAGTCACAGATTTAGTGATTAGTGATCAGCTGTGCACAGTTCTTGTTTAAGCATTTCTGTTGAGTTTTCATTAATACTATGAGGGGCATTTGATGTGGAGTTCAAAGCATTTCCAAACAAACCTGTTTAGAAGAAGGAATAAATCAGAAGAAGGGGTGTAAGAAAGTCCCATAACATGGTGCTTATTTTTCTTAGTGGCTAAGGACAGAATTGACAGTGATTTATGACACTGCTCTTCTGAAAACCAGTGGAGCCCCAGGACTGCCAAATTGGAATAATGTGCACAGAGAAGCTCTCAAAACAATATTGTGTGTTTTCCCTCTGTGTGAGTCAGAGCTCCACTTGAGAGCCTCCAGCTACTCAAAAACTCGCCTCCTTTTCTTTCTCAGCAAGTTCAGGCCATGCTGCCAGCTCCAGAAATTCAATTATGGCCATTTGATGTTTTACTTAAAACCCAGCTCCTACTGGCTTGTGACCACGTGAGAACTTCAGCTTCCATTTAGAGAAAAATGAAGATTCTGGACATCAAAAGGCATGATTTAAAGGCAAGTGGGACCTGAACACACACAACCAGCTCACAAAATGAAGGAGGAGGAGGAGGAGGAGGAGGAGGAGGAGGAGGAGAAATATTCTTTGTTGGATGTCAGACAAACATCTACCAGAGTAATTCTGCTGTAATTGTTTTTGCCCTGGGAAAAACTCATGTTGGCTTCAAATAGTGCACTGAAAAAACACGGATTTCAAGTTTTGTTTGTAATGACAAGAATAGGCTGTGAATGGGACAATGAGATTTTCATCCCTATTTTTATGTTTTTAAGAAGTCATCACTTTGGTATGTTGTTTAATATGAAACTTTTTCAAGAATTTTCAGAGAAATGCCTTTCATTGGAAAATGAAATATCTGCAGGATCAAAATCCTCTGCAGGGGACCACATTTTTCTGAAATGAAAGCAAACCCAGAGAATCTTTTACACAATTAAGAGCTTTTTATAAATATCTATCAAAAGAGAGTGTCCTTTCTTGGTGAAGAAGCCCTCTATGCTTAACATTTTGGTAGGATGTTGTGCAGAAAAATGAAATCATTCAAGTCTACCAGCACAGCAGGTTCTTCTCAACTGGAAAAGGAAAAAAAATCAAAGAGAGTGTGATAATATGCCCCCTCAGCTGTGATGAAGAAGCAGGTGAATTCTGAAGACAGTAAACTTGAGTTGAAACATTCATACATAACCATTTAGAATTCTCTGAAATGAAATACACTTAGGCAAGCGGCGCAGCAGGATGAATGGGAGAAAGAGCTGATTTTGCAGCTGTTCCTAATATTATTGCAGCAGTGACAAAGCAAGGCTGTGTCTTGTGGTGTAGGGGCACTGCCTTGCTGGAAAAAACACCTTTGCATTCCAGGCATCCTCAGTGCCTGACTGGTGTGGGCACAGCACTGACGAGCACGGGACCTGTTGGTTCTAGGTGGGTTGGCTGCTCTGTTAAGCCAGGGTGACTTCAAGAAGTGACTCAAGCTCAGCTCTTTGGCACAGGTCCTTGGTAGATGCCCAGATAAGAGGATGCTGAGGTGTCTCTGCTGACAGCAGGTGCAATTGCAAGTGGTGAAATCCTGCAGAGGGTGACAGCCTGTGCCAGGCAGAGATTCTGAGGTTGCAAGAGGGGTGGGACAGCAGGGTGAGACAGGGAGGGCTGTGCATCCAGATTTTCAGGATGGCTGGGCATGGAGAGAAAGTAGAGAGCAAGGTTAATATGTGTGTTGTTTTGAGAGAGCAATTGCCAGATCCTTGGAGGGCTGATCCCAGAGAAGGGGAGAAGCTCTGCCCCTTCTTGTGCTAGGAGCACAGGAGAAGAGGCTGTGACACATCACCAGGCACTGCTAGGCTGTGAATTTTTATTGCTCACCCCTTCAAAAGGAATTATTTCAAATAATGTCTGTCAGTAGGAAAAACATGAACTAGATTTGTTAAATAAACTCTCTGACCAACGCTAACAGCAGTATAACAGCCTGCTATGTGCTGCCCTGCAGTATATACCCCAATTAATATTTTATTTTAAATTAAACAGCCAGAGGTCTCTATTTGAAGTCAAATTTTGAACAATATCTCTTTTATCTTACATTTGACTGGCAATAAAAGAGTGAATTAAAGTTAATAAATCCATATTAGCTCCCAACAAACCAGAGCAACATTACCTAAGCAGGCAACAGGGAAAAGATTTGTCACACCACTGAACAGCCCGAGAAACAAAATGAGAAGTCTCCAGTTCAGATAAGCCATCTTCTCTCTTAAATTTCCCAATGTTTCAATATTATTTTATATCTTAGTTTTACATGCATTTAATGTGAAATGTGGTTTCATAATGTGGGAAGTCTTAAGGGCTACTAAGATCTAACACCACCAGAAAGGTTTATTCATAAATAACCTTGTGTTTATGAAAGCAATTAAACCCTCTTTTGGAAACATTTTCAGTGTTCACTGCTGCAACCTTTAGTTAGAAATCACCCCAGTATCTTTCCTGAACCTGCCTTCAACAAGGGTGAATGTTGAGATGTTTGAAAACCAGTGGTTGAGATTAGTCAGAGCAATTTAAGAGTAATGAAAACGTGTTTTCATCTTTATGACGTTTAACAAGATCTCCCAGAACTATGCTTATTGATCCTCTCTTTTTTTCCTCTTTTATCCTGGTTTATCCTGATCAGATATATCAAACAAGTCATAGAAACACAGGATAGACCAGGTTGGAAGATCCCTTTTGTGGAAAAGCAGAATCAAGGAGATTATCCAGCACCTTGTCCAATCCAATCTTGAAAACCCCCAGAGATGAAGACCCCACCACATCTGCAGGGAGTTTGTTCCAGTGTTTGATTTTTCCCTCCGTGAAAAAATTATGTCTTATTTCAAGATGAAATGGTTGCCATTTCTTATTAAAATAATTTAAGAAGTGTAGAGAACATGAGGAAAACCTTTAGATATTCTTTTTATTTTCTTTAAGTGCTTAAACCATTGAATTGATTAACTATTTAAAGCTTTAGCTTTATTGTATTAAATTTAAAAACACTACAATCACGCTTTTCAAGCTGCAAGAATGTGAGAGATAAAGAACCCCCCAGAATTCTGGCCCTGTAGTTTTCTCCTTGTTTTGTCTCACGGTCTCACAGTGAGAACATAAGAAAGATGACTGCTGGTGGTTTCAGGGGTTGTACAAAGAGTGTAGAGAAGTGTGGGTATGGATGGCTGACCATACTATTACATATTAATACTAATTAATTACATATTAAATATTACATATACAATATGTATTAATTACAATATTAATACATATTAATTGCAGTTTGCCATTAATACTCTGCTCCTTTACCAGATATTTACCAGCCTTTGGTCCATGGCATGACTGCATTCCTAAAACCTTAATATGTGTCTCCAAGGATGCACACATCCTCTGAGCTGGTGTTTGTCCAAAAGCATTCTCCAGTGGCTTAGGTTCTGTTTATTGTTTTGGTGGTTTTATTGTTTGGTGGTTTTTCATTAACACTTCAAAGCAAAGGGAAAAGGCAGAAAAAACAGTGTAATTTGAGATCATTGCTAATTTTTAAAATACCAGCCTAAAGTAAGTGAGGGCTATATTATCCAATTACTTTTCAAAACTGGAATATAGATGGACTTTATTGACTTATTAGCAGCTAAAATATGATCCAAGTTAATAGTTACACATTTTTAGTGTATTTCTATAAGTAAAATAAAAGATTTTTTGACATGGAGAAATGTAGTAGTAGACAGTGAAGCTTTTCTGCTTTTGAAATATCTTTTTCAGTGTATTGTACTTTCCCCTTCTTTGTCACAGTTCAAGAGTGTGCTCCATTTAGAACAGAATCCTTCAGATTAATTTAATTAATGTGTTGTGGGCCTTTCAAAGAAAACCCATGACATTTGTTACTACCTTTTAAAATAGAATTAAGTCAGTTGTCTCAGTCATGGAAAATGTGAGCTTATCTTGAATGTAAATTAACTGCACTAGTAAATAGTTCTGTCTGTGTGTGTTTTCCTTATGCTTTTAGCTTTAATGAAAGACACTAATTTTACTTTTGGAGAACTATAAATTCCATGAGTCAGGACATTAAGTGGTTAGCATTAAGATGTACTAGTTACTATTCCATTTGGAAAAGAGAATCACACAACTGATATTTTGTCACGTGAAATCTTTATGCTCCCAGCTGAAATGTTTGCAGCCTCTGTTCAGGTACTATTCTTTACACTGCTTTTGTGACCATTTTCCTAAATTACCTTATATTATATTCAGTTATTCCCTGCTCCAAATGCAGTGTATGACATTTAGATCAGTGACAACAGCTAACTGTGGGGTGGGGAAAAGTCCCAATCTGTCTTTGTCAGTGTGAGATGTTGCATTGTTTTGGGTGTGTAAAACGTTCATCATGGAATTTCTGTGGGTTTCACCAAGAAAGCACTGCCACCTTTGGCATGGCTGGGTTAGCCAGCAGGATGACTTTCATTTCCTTAAGGCCCCAATTTAACCAAAACAGTGGATAAGAATCACTTGGGAGTTTCCAGCTTCCTCGTCTGGGACTCTGCAGCATGTTGTATAGAAATTTTAGCTGTACGGGTTTATTTAAGGGAGCTACCTCTTCCTTTCATGACACACTCTCAAAGGATGACATCATTGTGAGAAGGGGCACTTTTCTGTAAAGGAAGCAGGAATCTTGAAAGGGAAGGACACACTCATCATTCCAAATTGCTCCGAAGGTCAGCAATTGTGTCGCTGCAACAGCCAACCTTTCTGCTGAGACAATCCTCTCGCTTCTCAGCAGCAGCTCTCAGCTCTGCAAAGTTACTGAAAATCAGGGCAAAAACAAACTGCAGGAAAGCCAGCAGCCTGCTCATTAAGCTTTTACTTCATCCTCATTATTCTAAAGGCCTTTATGTTATTTCGAGATGACTTTTAAGGCAAGCTAACTAATGCGTGTAAGGTAGTGGTTATAATTTCTTACTAAAATCTGTTCAGTGATGTTATTCTGGGGTTATTTTAATGAGAGCTGGACATAAAATGTGACTTGGCTGACACTACTGAACTGCATCACACCAAATCACAATTCTTTTGGAAGGCATCCTTCTTCAATCTTTGGAATTACAGCAATAAAATTGCACATTGTTTCTTTAATTACCAGTAAGCCTATGGATTAAAGATAGATCTGTCTGCACACTCTTTTTCTCCTGTGTCCATGCAAAGTGTAAATTTAAATCAGTGTTTTTTTTAGAGCTGCCAGCCACCAGCTACATAGCAATCTCTTACTTGCACACACAACTCCAATTTCACCCAGCTGCCTGCATAAACCAGCTAAAGGAAGAGAAGCAGAACAGTTTGAAAACCTTTATATTTTGGCAGAGGAATAGCTGTCATGTTATGCTAGGTTTCACATCTAGGCTGTATTGAGGCAAAATTGGGAAGTAGAGGAAAATATGGAGAATGTAAATTACTTGGCTTTCATGGGGAGTTATGTAAATGATGTTAAAGATGTTTTTGGTATCGCCACAGTGCTCACTAAACAGTACAAATGAAGGAAAAATAAACCAGTATGAGTGCAAGAGAGTTTGAAAATGCTACTTCTACATCCAATGCCACCTCTGAGTTAAATTAAAAGTTTAAATTTAAAGCTGCCTCTATCATACTGATGGTCTTGATCCCTCCAGAGAAGATGTTGTCACCCCACAGCTTATTTCTTTTCCTCCCTTCCTTCTGCAGACAGACAAAACTGCCTTCTCTGTCCCAACATTTGCTGTTTTCACCTTGCTCTTAGCCAGATTTTTGGGGTCTCCTTAGGTTGGGACCGTATAAACACACATCAGCACTGACCAGCAGATTATTAATTGTATTTACACTGAGTGCAAAACAAAATCTCTCACGTCTTTCTCTGGCCAAACCAATATTCCAGGTTCTCTGCTTTGTGCACAGGCTGAGGCAAAGTTGCAGCAGTGGATGCAAAAGTGAGATAATCACTTTTGCTAGAACAGGAGAGAAGGGAAGCTGCAGCCTCCAAAGTAAACAGTATTTATGGTATGACTGTTCCATCAGATTTCTGAACAAGATTCCTGAACATTTTTAACCTTCCCAATATTTTATCCTTCTCACTATGCCCTGGCAGAGGTACATATTTCCTGTCCAGGCTGAGCCATCCTTTAGAAATGCTCAATTTTTCTTTACTGTTTTCAGTTTTACAGGGTCCCACCAAAAAAACACAAAATACCCACAAAAAACAACAACAAACAAACAAAAAACCAAAAGCACAAACAAAACCCAAAAACAAACAAACAAATAATCTGGCAAGCATGTGGGAGAGCTCAAGAAATTGTTGTGGAAAATGCTGGCTGATTTCTTGATGACAGGGATGAAATTCCAGTGTAGAAGCATGCTGAATAGACAAGGCAGGCAAACAGGTTGTGCCATGTCAAGGTTTTCTTCTGAAGTTACCACAGGGGAGCCAGGTGTGCTCCAGACAAAAGAGAGGTGTGCTCATTCTACAAATGAGAGTTAGTTAGTAGTCCTACTACTTGCTCACTACCCTCAGATAATCTCTAAATTACGTTTTGAATGGTTTATGTTAAAGGAGATATTCCATGCACCTTCACACACCTGCCAAAGGAAACATTCCCAAATCAGGAAAAGTACCAGGGAGAGGAACCTCTGCAGGAAAAATCAGGTTTGCACAGTCCTTTTCCCCTCTGAGTGAGGGGGGTGGCAGAGGAGCTGCAAGAGGGACACCTGGTACAGCTGCTGCGTGTTCTGCTCGTGGGGAGCAGCAATTCAGGGCCCCCACCTCCAGCACCCAAGTGTAAGTAACAGATTCTGTGGGCAGACAAAAATAGAAGCACACTAACAAGCTGGCAGGAGCATCTCTTGAGTCACAGTGAGTGCCTCAGTACTGCAGTTATGACCTTTAATCAAAATTAATTGTTTTATTTATTTTATTTTATTTTTTTCTGAAAGGCTGCCTTTTTTTACACTATTTGAAATGGATGTAGAGTTTGGAACTGAAGCACATCTAAATATTAAACATAATTATTTTCAAGTCTCCATTTTCAAAAAGAGTAAGACACAGCTTTATAGCAAAGCAAGTCAAGGATATGGGAAGTATTTTAATGACATTGGCTCCAAAAAAAGCTTTCTTTGAAGGGCACTAAAGGAACTTCTCTGTCAAATACCTGGAGATGCAAATTCACCCCACCACCAGTGCTGTAGGAAATTACCTGAAATATAGATACTTTATGGTATTTATTGAAGAATTTTACATTGTTTTCATTCAAAGGCATCTGTGAAGCATAATATTTTCAAATCAATTGACAGTCTTGGAGTTTGCCATCTCTGGGGGTGGAAGCCAGGATATGATGCACTCATTACAAACCAAACTAGAACTGACCCTGTAGCATCTATGAAACCCAAAAACTTTAGATGCCCAAAGCAACATTGAGGGCACGTTATGAGCACAACTCTGAAATCCCAAACCCTCCCTGGCTAATGACTGCTGGAACTCACCAGACTCCTTTCCTGACTTCCCTCTCTGACCAGCTTGGTCAGAGGCACCAGCATCCAGCTTTTACATGTTCATAAAATGGCTCCTGGGATTATTTCTGGTTCTTTTTTTTTTTTTTTTTCTTTTTAAATCCAATAGTTACTTAATATAAAATACATATAAAGGCATAGGAGCAAATCTCCCCTTCCTTGGGAGTTCCTTCATTTATAGATTCACCGTTATGTGATAAATTTTCCTCTAAGAGATTAATAATTTCTTCTTTTTTTTCAGACTTGCCAGGTTTCTTAGAGCTGAGTGGGTGACAATTTTTTTCACAATGAGGATTGTTTAAAGGGGAGTGTGTGATGATGAGTTTCTTCCTGACAAAAGGTCCTCCCAGGAAGAACACCAGCTTGCCTGAATCACAGAGCAGCAGCGCTGCAGAAATGTGTTACTGAGTCTGCAACACCTTGTGTGATCTGAGAGTACTTAAAGGTAAAACATAAAGCTTCTGTCCAATATTATGAAACCTCTATGTCAGAAATCTTCTGGGAATGCAGTTCAGCATCTTTTGTCAAGTCTTGAATCTTCCAGACAAGGAGGGGTTTCTAAACCTTGTGAATTATCCTTCATCTGTCAATTAAATTAATGTGTGACTGACCATCTTTTGTATTCCCTGTTTATCTCATAGAAAGTATATTACAGTTCATCTTTCACTGATACCAAAAAAATTGCTTTCTGTAGCAAAGGGGCCCTGGGACGCCCTTTCTGAAGCTCATCTAGAGAAACAGATCCTGAGGAGGGAAAGCAAGGAGCTGGAAAATCCTTCCTGAAACATTTTCCTGCAGAGGCATGATGTGAGATTAATGGATTCTTAGAGCAGACAGCCTTGTGATTTTATTGAGGTGTGTTCTCATGTAATGCTCTGCAGAGACATGGAGGCAGCTGAAATAATGGCCACATTCACTCAGAGATTGTGCCAGGCCTATGTGCCAGCTCTGGCCACCTGCAAAGGTTCTGAGGGAGGCGTGGATGGAGGTTTTAATGTGACAGCAGGAGGTGGTGCTTTCCTCCTTGCTTATATTTGTGTGTGATGCCTTGGAGTGCCTAACTAGAACAGAGGCTAGACAGAGCTAAGAAAATAAAGTGGGTATTTATTAAAGGCCTTCAATACACCTTGGGTAGTACAAAAGCCTTCCAGAGGCTACACCCAAGATGAACAATGGTCAGGAGTTTTTCAGACAGATATCAGAGTTAATTCTCCAATTGCAGCTTCAGGCCATGAAGTCATTTACCCCCAATTTGTTCCTCTGCAATTCACTTTGGTTTATACTTTTAGGGGCCTGAGTTAGAGTGTGTCCTTGATTCTCAGGCCTGGAAAGATTGTTTTGTCTGACCAAAATGTGAAGAGAGCTGACTAACACTCTGTACGGAGCTCAGAGTTACGCACTGATGCAGTACAGGATTTGAAACATATAAAAGCTAAAAACTTAAGGCATCATATGAAGCATGAGAAGCCAGGTGGTGAATGACCCCAGAGGGTGCACAGGGGTGTCCACAGAACGACCATCTCTGCACTGTGGTGACCTGGGTGGCAGCTCTGCAGCATCTCTGCAAGCACAGCTTGTCCTGTTACGCACAAAACCGCGGTCCCACGCTCCGCGAGCCTGACCCTGACAACCACAGCGCAGCTGACAGAGTTAATGTTTAAAAATAAAAGATGCCTCCACGGGAAAATCCTCATGGGTCAGAAAAAGGAAGATAGTTCTGGTGAGCTTCAAGTCTATTGTCCATAGGAGAAGTCTGAAAGAAATATGAGAGAAGAATCATATCCCGTATTATTTCTCTAGTCCGTGAAAATACGGAATATATGAAAACTGAACTCCCCTGTAAGAGGACAAAACAAATGGCCAGCCTAAAATGGTTTGGGGTCTCTATGTAAGAATACACCTATTTGTGTGTTTTTAAGCAGAAACTGTCAGTTATTAAAAAAAAAAAAAGTACAAACCCAAAAGAAACAAACAAAAACCCCCTACAATTTTAAATCAGACTTCATTTTTCTCATGGGAAAGGAAAACAGGGACCTTTTTGCTTTAGTCATGTATTTTTCCCTCAAAATAAAAAGCAGCTAGATCAAGGGAAGCTTTAGGACACGGAAACAAGTAAAGCTCCCAGGGCAAAAACACCTTGAGAGAAGTTCAGAAATTAAGCAGTAAATGTTACTGACTATACCTCTCCCATTGCATGGTCAGATTGTTTTCTAAACAAAGTACACCATTGGCATCCATATCATCCACTGTATTTTAGTGTAAGGGATTGAGAAATTTATCTGCAACTATAAATTTTCATCAGTATTCAGAATGACTGATACAAGTTGTATTAACTGGCAACAGAGCAGAAGAGACAAGCAGATTTTTTTTGCTCTGATTTTGCACAAATATGAGAATACCCTGTGGGTTTTTTCAACCTTTTTTTTTTGTTATTGGTGGGTTTTGGGTTCTCTTTCTGTACACCTTTTGGATGTTAATGTTCTGCTGAAGAATGTTTCAAAGCTGCAGGGCTGAAATTACAGCCTTGCTTTAAGAAAAGGACAGCACTGTGAGCTAATTGCTTCTTACAGACAAATAGGATTTTCGGTTGAGTTTGTGGGGCTTTTTTTTGTGCAAGATTCTAGGCCTTAAAAATGCAGCTTTTTAACTTGTGTATCCACCATTCTTTTGACAGTACCTGATTGTTTATGTTAAGAAATACAAGTGCAAAAGAATGGAAACCAAAGATTATTGTAATTCCCTCTAACTTGAACCCTCTAAGGTGGTTCAAGTTCCTTCCCAACTAGATGAAAGCATCAGCTTCACAGAAGTTGTCTAATTTTCTTCATTAATTTAATAAAGCTATAACTGTCTACTATGTCCTATATAGCAGGGAAAAAATACTGACATCAGGCTTAAAAATAACAATAATAAAATTAATGTGTAACTGACTATCTTGTTGTGTATTTCCTGTTTATCTTATGGAAAGTACATTACAGTTCATCTATCAGTGCTACCAAAAAGCATAGTATAAAACCCATTTATTGTAACTTTCAGCTGCAAATATTGTTTTGGTGTGGACTTATGGCTGGTAAGATAAATTTGCAACTTGCTGATTCATCTGGATGTCAGCCATGTTGGTGCCTCTAAAAGATTTAACATTTTTGGTTATGTTATTACAAGTGCACATTTAAGGTATTTGCTGTGGAAAAGGGTTGCAGTGCTGGGGTCTGTTGTACCTACACACTCTGTTTTGAAAAGAAGAGTGTACACAGAGGAAGAAAAACAGCCCGTGGGGTGCACATTTCAAACTATTGCACAAATTCCAGTGGTGCAAATATATTGAATTTTCACAGATTCCCATATCCAGATCTTCACAGGAGCTGTATTAGAAAGCTGGCAACCTCTTTAGCAAATGCAGTGAGTAATTCAAGCTTTTAGGACAATTTTGACTCTTTTTATGAATAAATCACCCTCACACACCTTATGTAGATGAATTAAAAATATTTTGTGGGCACATTTACACATTAAAGGGCAGTTTGCATTTTAAACATTCGACAATGCATGAAGTAAAATGGTATTGGGGAGTGTCTGCAGAGGAAAAGAACAGATGCATTTCTAGCACGGTTTTACTGTTGAAATTAAACCCATCAACTTCCTTCAACAATGCCAACAGCTAAATGGTGCACCAAGAGGCTCTTTCTGCACACAGAGATCTGCCTTTAAAAGCTGTTCACAGAAGGGGAATATGTACCTGCAGGAGGAAGGCAATTTCAGCCTGATATCAAATTTTCCAGAAGAAAAAGATGAAGCACAGTTGAAAAGGGCAGTGCTGCTTCATCCATTTAGACTGTGCAGCCAACTACAGTACAGGATATACATTATGGAGGGATGCAATTTAATTTGTTAGCCTGGTGCTTTCTGTAATCGAGTTTTGTTTGGTTAAGGTAGGTTTAAAACGTCAGTCACAGCAACTGAGGTGTGAGTGAATGGAAACATCTTTGCCCAAATAGTTTGTGTACAGATGTTGGAGCCAGAAGAAACTTGCCATGTGTTTTTGTAGCTAAGGAAGTGAGTAATCAGTGAAACTAGTATGGGTGGTATAGGAAAATCATGCACATGGTCTTGGCACAGCTGTGTGCTTGCCACATTCCATGAGATATTTCATAATGGAAAACCAATTGCTCCACTAATATAGGATACCTGCAAATCAGGATTGTGTTGTGGAGCATCCAGCGACGTCACGGGACTGGACAGATCCCTCCAGTCCATCTCAGCTGAAAGACAAGGGCAAAAGAAATCCCCAGGTGTTAACTTAAAAGAGAGAGAAGAACATCCTCTTGGATGTGTTTATTGCTTAATTCTAATTTTTATGCACCAAATTTCAAAAGGCCAGAAAGTGTAAGTGGTTGTTAAGTCAGCAGAACTGTATAAATACCTGCAGTAGCAGGATTTTTGAGTCTACTAAGCAAGATTGCAGGGCCCTGTGCCTCAAATGGTTTTCTGCTGATCACATTCAATTTGCTTGTTTCAGAGGCTTTTCTGTTTCTTGCATATAATTCACACAGAACATTGTGTGTGTACACAGAACATGCTGTGAATGCCCTGTCAAGAAATAGCAATAAATAGGTGCCACCACTCCACTGTTAATGTTTCTAGCTAAAATATTTGCTTTGAATTCATGCACACATAGACTGTGTGTGCCACACTTCAGCCTGGATGCTTTCAATTCTTTCTTGAGTTATCAGTATCTCACTATTGCTAATCTGTGTGTACCTCTGATTATATTGGGGAAATTTATGGCAGCTGGAGGTCAGCTCCAGAGCCTCTGTGTCTTACAGAAATGTGTATTTTATTGCAGCAACATGGGTGGAGTGATTCACAAGTATGGATAGGGTATTGTCCCTCTCGTGTGTTCAGCCTGATGCCAAAAAATAACGGACTGATTGTGCTTATCACTGAGTCATTAACTACATTTATCTTTTTAAAATCAGGTTTCTTCAAAACTGGAAAGATATTGTGTACAAAACTTTGTCTATTCTAAGTTTTGCCATTTAAAACCAGTGTATCAAAAGCTGACCTTTCCTGGCACTCAGATTTTCCATGTGCTGTACTTTTCTCCCATGGTTGCTAACTGCATTCAGATAATACCTAGCAAAAAAAATGCCAGGAAAACCTTTTTCTGAAACAGCTTGGTCTGTGAAATCAAGCTCAGTTACTGGCTTGTGTGACTGCAGCTTTAGGAAAGACTTTTAACTGTGTGTGATGTGTGTAAAATGCTTAAATAACATTAAAGGCATACTTTGTGTGCTGAAAAGCTTCCTGTAGCCAGAATTCCAGAGGTCTTTCAGAACTGGGCACAGTGGTACAATGTCTCAGTTTATATCTTTCTTCTTTTTTAGTAACGATGTTATTTATCACCAGAATTCTGTGTTTTCCTTCACCAGGTGACCAACAAGAAAAAAAAAAATAGGAAAAACCTGAAAATTAAAAAAAATTAAAAAGCTTAATTAAAGTGGTTATTCCTAAAGTTTTCTCTCCTTCTATTAGTCAGTCCTCTGCAATTCCATCAGCTGGTGGCTGAGACATTGTTGTTACTGAGGTTTGTAAATCATTGCTGACCCCAGTCCCAGAAAAGGGTGGTTGTAATCCTGTGAGTGTTTCACCTCTCCATGCTTCATGCTGCTTTGTGTTCTATTTATTTTCCTTCCTCCTACCACTAACACAACGTTCAGCTGACACAGCCCTGTTCTTCCACCTCTTTTTGAGGCATTTCTTTTCCTGGGAATACTTTGCAGGTAATTTCAGAGGTGCCAGTGACCAGCCCTAGACTGTCTGCGACATCCAGCATTGCCTCCTTCCCTCTGGAAGGAAAATCCAGTGTGCAAGGGAGGAGAAAGTAAAGGTGGGCAGACACCCAGACAGACATTTTAGGGAGCAGACATGCCAGGCAGGCAGTAGCACAACATATGCTCTGCTGTCTAGAAACAGCCAAGCTGAATCCCAGATCCTGGAAATTCTCCTGATGTGGCAGATCTGGTGATATAAAAAATATTTTCTTGCTAACTGTGTCTGTAAACCTGACTTTGGTTTTAAGTAAGAAGAGGAAACATTTGACCTTGAACTAAACTACTACTTGACTTACCTCAGGCTTCCAAATCTTTTCTCATTTCAAGCACAAGTTATTTATGCCTCTGGATAAATAAATGCTGCAGTGCTACAGGCACTGAGTGGCTGCTGCCTCCCATCGTGGGGGGCACTTGAATTTTGTCAGCCTGCAGCAGATCCTGGTCCATCCCACATCCAAACATTTCTGGTTATTGTATATGAAACCACAGCTACCTTTGCTTTTAAAGCTTCTCCCCCAGCCAGCTTAGAGGAGGATCAGCTGCAGTTCATCCATCCTGCAGCAATGCTCTTGCTTAAAGACTAGAATTATGGAGGTAAAAAATAAAGTATAAATACTGATAAAGTAATATCCTAGGATGTCTCATTGTTTTGTTTCTGTTTCACTTTTTCCAAATATTGCAGGAGTTGCAATGTACAAATACGCACAGAATTATTTTAATTAAATATGAAAGAAAATTAAGTCTTTGAAAGTAGATTAATGAATATTCTCACAGTGAAAAATATAAAAGTATGTGTTAGCAGAACTCCTCAGAATGCATCAGAACAATATGTTATGAATGTGATATCTTACAAAAAGCTAAGAGGCTCTAGACACAAAATCTCTTGCACAGCCTTTTTACACTAACAAAAGTCTGTAGAGAAAGGTATAATTTAACTTTTCAAGCTCCACAAGGCTCTTCTTACTCTACATCCAAATAAAAGTGAGGAAGTGTGCCATTCCAGAAGATGGAAAGATCTAGAAGACTTCCATAAAAAAATCCTCTGTTTTCCCACATATTCAGTAAGATGCACTTTCTTAGCATTAAGCAGTGATTAATATTAGCAAATCACTGCAATCTTTGTTGCAAATAAGGTATGTAATTATTTTGGCCTATCTTTGCCTTTTTCTGCCCAGACTGATTTCTACTAAGACAGATTTTTTTTGTTTTGTTCTTGCAACAGCACATGAAGATGAATTTCAGTCTTGCATGTGTTTCAAACCCCGTGTTTCCAGCATTCACTCAGTCTGTTTATTTGGTTTTTATGACTGAAACATTGGTGCTAAGTATCCAGAAATAACCACCACACACCTTTTATCTATAAATGTCTTTGAAAACATTTGTACAAGGAAGATCCATTCCTGGAAGTCAGTGTAAACAAAAACCAGTCTGCAGGACCGATCAGGGAAAGAAAAGTTTTAAAGATTGCTTAAAATTTAGCGTAGTCTGAGTGGGTATTTGGAACACTATAGCAGTAACAGCATCTCTTGTCCTGCCAGGAGACCACACTCCTGCACACAGATGAATCTTGAAAAAGTTCCCAGTGATCCCAGGCTTCCTAAACATCGTGGAACAGGGAGGGAAGGCACATGCTGCCTGTTTTGGATGGAAAGTTTTGGATGCAGCTGTTTTGCTCTCGCTCTAATAATGCCAAGCAGTTGGGAGGTTTTCCCTTGTGCTTTGGCTGGCAGTCTGCGAAGGGGAGAAACAAAGCCAGATCTGTAGCTGGTACAGCTGGGGCTGTGCTGACTCATCTGAGCCCGGGCTCTGGCTCTAGCTGTGGCACTTGGAGTGATTTATTTCCCTTTGCTGCGTGTCCCATCCATCGGGTAAAGGTTGCCGCTATTTGTAGCAGAGGCAGTGAGAGGAGGGGTGGCTCTGAAGGGTGGCTATCACAGTTCACAGCAGGGCAAGCAGAGCCCCCAACACAGCTCCCTGATGAGCTCACATAAAGGAGCTGGGCTGTGACTTGTCAGCACTGAAATTCGAGCACAGCTCGCAGCAGGGGTAGAAGGTAACCTGGGCAGGAGGGGACAAGAAAACAGCCACCTTCTCCAGAAGGCATGAGGTACTGGCACTGGCTGCCTATCTATCAGTGCCAGGCTGCCCAGATCGCAGCAAACTAAAGCTTTCAGATAATCTCCCAAAGGTAGTGGCAGTGTGGTGTACAAGAAATGTCCCTGTTGGCACACTAAATGCCACCTAAAGCCGTGTGTTGACAATATTTATGAAGGAGCACTAACAGCGGCTCTCCCACTCGCCTGGGATTTCTCTCCTCTGTCAGGTTCTGTTTATTTGAGGGCTCCATAAATCTTTGTTTCTTTTAAAAGAGAAAGACATTTCCTTATAATCGCAGCCCAGAGGGGGAGGTGATGACTCTGATCAAGGAAATGTGGAACAGTGTTCAAGTGAAGCAATTTGATTCTTGTGCGGAGTTTGGAAGTTGCCGAGGACTATTTTGGAGATCTTGGCTGGCCAGCATCTCTGGTATGTTTGGAAGAGTCCTGAGGAGATATTTTTGTAAACCACTGGGATAAGGCAGTCTATTAAGGGTAATTTAATACTGCAGTCATTTCAAATCAGCCTATCTGTGGATATTGCTAAACTGACTGTAGCAAAGATAGGAAATTCACACCAGTTCCCCCACTGCAGCAGAGAATTTTTCCATCACACTCCCAAAGTCTAGCAAAAGCTTTCTGAAACCATGATGGTGATTCAGTCTCGTGACACCTTAGTTTCTCTTTTCTCCTCTTGAGAAACCAGACCCGCATTTGAATGGAAAGATGATTATTCCAGCCCTCAGAGGAGTCTCTGGCCCATCACTATATCTCACAAGGATATGTATTTGCTGTGGAAAGACTGAAATATTAATGAGATTGGAAAGGGAGTGCTTATGTGATAATGCAGTGTTCAGGCAGCTCTGCATCACTCTGCTATGGGCTTTTGTTTATTCTATCAGTTTCTGTAGAAAACCCTGTGCAACCTTTAAAATTTATTTTTGTAATTTAAATTTCTTGATATAATTAAAGTAAATACATTACACATGCTGTAGAATTGGAGGGAATAAGGGTCATTTTTTGGTGTAAATTTTTTTTTAAATACCACATTTATGTTAATTTCCTCTGTGTCAGCACAAGGAGTTCAAGTCAAAGGCTTACTCTCACACTGGAGAGATAAGGCAAAATAAGGACAGGCTAAAACTCTTTATTGGAAGACACCAGGGAGCAAAGCTCTTTTTCTCCAGTGAGGATTTCAAGAGTTGTATATCTCAGCCATGACCTTTAAATGAAAAGTGCTGGACTAACTGCAGGGAGCTGTGACGGGATTCTGTTCTCAGTGACGTCTGGGGGGTGTGTGTGTGTGAGAACAGCCCTGGTGCTGCTTCTGTACTGCAGTCAGTGCTGTCCCAAATATGGGCTGTACCCACAGGGCAAGAAGATAAGCAGGCAGATAGAGAGATAAAGATAGATAGATAGATAGATAGATAGATAGATAGATAGATAGATAGATAGATAGATAGATAGATATAGATAGATAGATATAGATAGATAGATATAGAAATATATAGATAGATAGATAGATATAGATAGATAGATAGATAGATATAGATAGATATAAATAGATAGATATAGATAGATAGATATAGATAGATATAGATAGATATAGATAGATAGATTGATAGATATAGATAGATAGATAGATAGAGATAGATA
>NC_031799.1:71272690-71282340 GCF_001522545.3 Parus major | reverse complement strand
GATAGATAGATAGAGATAGATAGATATAGATAGATATAGATAGATAGATATAGATAGATATAGATAGATAGATAGATATAGATAGATAGATAGATAGATAGATATAGATAGATATAGATAGATAGATAGATAGATATAGATAGATATAGATAGATAGATAGATAGATATAGATAGATAGATAGATAGACAGAGAGATAGATAGACAGATAGATAGATGATAGATAGATAGATAGATAGATAGATAGATAGATAGATAGATAGATAGATAGATAGATGAAGAAGTATTTGCTTACTCCCTGCACAGAGATGGGTGCTGGGGTAAATCCACACAGCTGCACCCTCTCTGCATGCCAGCTCCCCTCCAGTGACAGATCAACATCTCCCCTGCAGAAAACAATATTAAATTACATTCATTGGCTAAATATTTCCCCAGCTTCATTTAAATTCCACTGATTTTACCTCTCGTGCTCTGTGGGGAAGGGGATTATGTGGCTAAGGAGCATCTACAGCCAACAGGTGTGAACTTTGCTGTGGCAATGGCTACAGGCTAGCACAAAAGTTCAACCCAAATTCTTGCTTGGCCTTATCAGCTGCTTGTTCCTGCTTTATCTCCTTGTTTGGTGGATTTATGATGCCATCCTCCTCCGCTTCCTGCTTTTTTGGTAGATTTATGGCATTGTCTCAGTTCTCAGTTCTCCTCACTGGGACCTTGACCTGTGGTTCCATATTTCTCTCCTGCAGAGAGAGCAATTTATTTCTTCTCTGTCTTACACATACAATGAGAGATTTGGGTGCAACTTGTGTGGGCATGAGCTGACTCCAAAGCAGCTCACGTGTCAGGAATGACACACAGAAATCCACAGCTCCCTGCCAGAAACACACAGGGATTACTGGTAGGTATGTGTTGGACCTTCAGGGAAATGCACCCACCCCTGCCACACAACTGGCAGGACCTGAGCTCACTTTCAAAGGAAGGATCCATCATCCACA
This sequence comes from Parus major, assembly GCF_001522545.3. Classification (NCBI taxonomy): domain Eukaryota; kingdom Metazoa; phylum Chordata; class Aves; order Passeriformes; family Paridae; genus Parus; species Parus major. The sequence goes on along the minus strand of NC_031799.1, from coordinate 71,281,349 downwards.
GCTGACTGGGAGAGAAAAATTAACCTATCAGTTGACTGATGCAGCTGTCAGCAGATGTCAGCTGTCAGCATCATCATCATTTCTTCTCCAGAAGCCAGAGGTGGGGTTTATGAGGTTGAATGGACTTTAAATAAAGTTTCCAAAAATAGGATTTTGTGTGAATTAAAGGAAATATGAATAAAACAGTTGTGTTGTTTTTATTACTTTTGTTCTATCTGCTGTGAACTCTGAGACAATGTGTAATGCTTAATTTTGACGAAGTGGTCCACAAAGCATAAATTAATGATTTTTACCATGTACAGCCCCCAAAGGAGGCCTGGAGGTACCTGGTGTGTGTCTGCCTGGCCTGTGAGCCCGTTGGGATGGGTACACAAGGATTTTGCAGATTCAGAGCCCTACCCAAAGGTATTACATCTACCCACATGAGTTGTGATCTCATGGGATAACTTCAATGAGTCTAGCTAAGGAACTGTAGCTTCTTCTCTGATCTGGACACTGTTTGGTAGGAATTTGTATTAAATTTGGCTCAAAAATCAACAAACTTGCCCATGTCAATGGCCACAGAGAAGCAGACCACAGACTCCCACAGACTGCATGGGAGAAGATGAAAACCTCTGATCTACAGCAAGACTGGGATTGTGGCAGTGACCTGAATTTTCTTCAACACAAAATCTATTTTTTTTTCAAGCTTTGTTTATTTAAATATGTTTATTCATATGTCTGTGCTTATGGCAAATGTTCTATTCACACTGATATCATCTGCATTAAAATAAAGTTATTGGTTTCCTAACTTGCCCATCCTGTTTTCAGTGTTTCTGGAGCTCTTCTGCAGAGTTTTAGATAGATTTGGTGAAATTTCTGCAGGAAATATGTGAAGCTTCCATAGATCCTTTTCTTTTCTTGCCATCACTCTAAAAGCAGCTGACACCAAGGCAATTTCTCTATTTTCCCCTCTTGGCACACCAACGACCAGTCCCCATCATGCCCTTAATTATCTGCATCATCACCTTCATGGTCTAGAAGGAGCAGCAAGCATTGAAAGGTCTTAAGGCAGCAGAGACAAAGAAGGCTTATAATCAGTTCTAAAGCAGAGTATGTGTTTTCCAGGTTGAAGTGACCTCATGCTAGTTTACAGCAGAAAATGCATCCTCCACTTCTAATAAATTGTGAAACACAGTGAGCCTTATCCCATTTCTTTCTGCTTTGTGTGAATTCTGGTTTTCACTGTGGGAGAAACAGTGGTGCAGCCACCTGCATGTCCAGCCTCTGACCCAGAGCAGCCACAAGCCCTTCTCCTCAGGGCTGCTCTCCATCCCTTCTCCACCCAGCCTGTGTTTGTTGCCCCAGCCCCTGTGCAGGACCCAGCACTTGGCCCTGTGGAACTTCCTGAGGTTTGAACAGTCCCACTGATGCTTAATATATGTACATTCAATTTTTTTTTTTTATATTTTTTTAGGAGCAACATCACTGGTTGTTAAGCTCTAACAGTTCCTATAAATGCCAACAGTGTTGCCGTGGTGACAGTATGCTTTCACAAGCTTTCTGATATAGCAGAACATATCTTTATTCATGATGTTTGCCTGCTACTTTAGTCTCATAAAGCAGACATTAACTTTATCATTGATAGCACCACTTCTGTGTTCTATCACTATTTTTGGTTAGGCTTTGCAACAGAATGAGATGTTTGGGGTTTTTGCTTTGCTTTTTTATACATTCTTCCTTTGGACAGATTTTTTTTTACACCTTAAAACTGTCCTTTTTTCTGTAGAATCTCGATTTGAGGTTTTTTGGAACATTTTTATTAGTGCCTTCTAATCAATCTGGAGAGATTAAAAAAAATGTCTTGTGCAAAATTTAACCACCTATTATAAAAAAATCTTGCTGGAATTTTCTGTGTTTTGTCTTTTACAGTGAACAGCAAAGTTGGATAACCAGAAGGAGTGACCACAAAACATTAATGTGCATGAGGCAGTTGTGTAAAAAAGAGATGCCTTTTCTGTTTGCCATCTGGATTTCCTGGTGCCAGAAGGCTGCATTGCACATTGCTGCTTTTCCTTCTTAAACATGATTGGTACAAGGCAATTTTTTTCTCCTCCTACCTTGTCATTTCAGAGTGTTATGCCTTAGGTAGAGTTTTATGCCTTAGGAATTTTTTTTTTCCCTCTAGTGTTTTCTCCTGTTTAGGATTCCAAGAACAATCTGCCAAATGCTAAATTCTATTGCCTATTTGCCAAAGCTCTTCTTCTCCCAGGAAGGGTCATTGTCAGACGTAATCAAGCAAGAAGAGGCATGCTGCAGTGGCCCAGGTAACAAAACATAAAATCAGAGCTTTAAATCTGTTAAGGAGTTGTTATTTTCATTTCATCTTTCCTTTCCACAAGACTAGTTTACAGGCTACCTGGTCAAGATGATTATTTTTAGTCATTGTAGTTCTACTGTAAACATGGACCAGTCACTTCCTTCAAAGTGAAATCACATCCATTAACCCACCCTGAGTGTGTTGTGCACAAAAATGCATCTTATTTCCCTGAGCTACTCTGGTATGTTGGCCCTACATATCCCACTAGCAATTATTTTAATACAGTGTAAATTTACCATATGATGCAATGCTCACAGCTTTTCTGAGCTTCTCTCTGGACCATATAGAAAATGAGTGTAATTAAAGTGGCATAATGCTTGTGTACAGATTAATTAAAAATAAAAGGTTTGACTTGAACACAATATAAATTAGTAGGTGTGTGTGTTGCTGGTTACACAGCAGCAGGCACACAAATAATAAAACCACAATTTGCTAAATATATCCTCAAGATCAGCATAAACAGTGAAACTTCTTGCCTGAAAGAAATGGATAATGCAGAAATGCCATATACAGCAGTATATCAAGACTAGGAAGTACCCAATGCGTTTAGAAAATACTTATCAACAACAAAAATATGGAGTAACAAGATTTCTAGTAGCCCAGGTACAGCATGTTTTGTCTCAGCACTGAGCACTGATTCAGCAGTCCTTGCTAGGCTCCTTGTCAGGCACTTGGTACTGGTATCCAAGATACAGAGTTCACAATCAAATGGTATAAACTGCACAAAAATCCCCACGTAGCACTCACCATAACCCACATAACTCTCCGAGTAAAAAGTCCTTGTTCTTATCTCTCTTGGGAAGTGTCTGGGATGTGTGGGTTTTGCCAATATTAAAAGGGTGCATCAGAGGTGAAGAAAGGATTTTTATTTTTTTTTAATTTTTTTTGTCTGCACATTAGCATCAGCATTAGGAGAGGCTGCTGATAAACACGAGTCACAGACTCAGCTCGCCAGACTTGCTCTCCCCAGAGCAGAGAATTGTCAGTGCCCTGGGCCTGCGAGAGAGCCCAGGATGTGCTTGGCTGCCTTCACCACAAGGGCACACTGCTGGCTTGATGTTGTTTTATTCACAGAAACATTGTTTAGTCATTCCACGTGCATTTTCTTGCAATCACGCTGGAAGATCAGCTGCCTGAAATCTGCTCTCACGGATGTTCATTTCTAGGGGGGGGTGTTTCTTTCACACGGGCCAATCTTAAATAGTAGGGGGATTTTTCTCTTTGGAAATTTCATCTGCAAGTTTTCAAATTAAAAATCCAGAGAGCTGATTGCAGGTAATCCAATTTTCTTCTTTTTCTCTTTGTGGAGAAGTGTAAGAGGAATAATATGACAATTGAGTAATGGAAGATAGGAAAGCAGGAAAACAATATATTCTGTTCTATTGAAGGCCCCTTTCAAATCCTCCTTGCAGTTTTTAGCATTCCAATCCCTGCACCCGACCAAAAAAAAAAAAAAAATCAGAGATAAATACAAGAACAGAATAAAAAGACCTATTCTGCAATCGATTTCAATGGTTTCTTGGGCATGCAAGAATAATTCTTTTCTTAGTACAGGAAGGGGTAGTGATCTGCAGTTCATTTCCCATCATAAAGCTATTTGGTAAAACCTTTCAAATTACCCAAATACCTAACTATAATACCTAATATATTCCTCATTCCAGTACAGCTCGTTGCTTCTCCCTATACCCTGCCTGAAGTGTTTAGACCATCTTGTCACCAACAACATTAAAGCTATGTAATGCCAAGGTATTATGTAGCAACCTCATGGCAGAGCTGACCTTTTCCACAGCGGAACAGGACAGCCAGGACCAGAGTCATGGTTTGATGAGTGTTGCCTACACACCTTTCCATTTCAGGAGCCAGCTTTTGAGAGCAAGGATTAATGACAAACCATTATGGCTGCTGAAACGCAAACCCATCCAGAAGTAATCATGAAGCTGTTTTCCTCACCCTGTCTGGCATCTATTTTAAATACTGAGTATACTAGAGATTTTTGGACAGGTTTCCTGGTTTTATTTATCTAGGTATAGGGTTTCAGTGCCTCCACTCTCCTTAGATTGTACAGATGCAGGGAAAGTGCATTTCTGTTTTATGTGAAGAATTACACTACTATCCATAGTTTAAATAACAGCTTTTCTAAAATGAAAGATCTGTATTGGTTGAGACTAGGTCCACATACCTCAGTTTTAAGGGAACTCTTTTTCTTTTTTCCCTTTTTCTTTTACAGAGTCCCAGTATTCTTTTCCTTCTTTATTTTTTTTCACAGAGAAAACAAGAATATAAAGATGTATGTTTTTTTAAAAGCCATCATTTTCTGCTATTTTTCTTTCAGAAATTTGGAATAAGATGAGAAGAGAAAGAGGTGCCTATTTCTCAAATCCTTCCCAAATTCGAGAACAGGGCCAATGGAAGTTATCTCTGTTAGGACTCACTTTCTGCCTCATGACTTGTGAAAATTAATTATTTCACTGGGAAAGTTAGTTTGAAATCTATAAGCCCTTTACAGAAAAGAAAATCTCATCTCAGTAGAATCATGATACAGGCAGATCAATAACCAAACAAATACACCGCAAAGCAGAAGTTACTAGGAGAGGGTGATCTATTCATGACCCGTGGGCTGTTGATGTAATTCAATTAAGTTTATTTTGTTAATTGCTCTTTATTGATCCAGAGCACTTTCATAGCTTTCAAGTTCCAAAATCAAGACAAGCATGTAGGATCTGTATTTTGACTTTGCCTCTTCCAGGCCCACATCTGATTTTCACTGATACATTTTGGGTGGAGGAAGTTCAGCTAAGGTCAGTTCTGTGCAGCTGAGTCTGAGTGTCCTCAGCTTCAGGCTCTATCACACTGAATGCAAAATATATTTTTAGAGACTGCAATCCCATCAGGGGTGGGGGTGTGGGGGTCAGAGCACATAAGGGGCTTTGCACAGGGTGGTTAGCAGACAATATGCTCCTCCTGCCAGCTGAAACCCTGCTTGCTGTAGATTCAGGAGCAGAGCTGGATGTGCTGGACACAACAAACCAAAAAGTCATAGCACATCCAAAGCCCAAGAGGGAACCTATGAAAGCACCACTTTTCTTTCAGATAGGATTGTCTGCTTTCTCAAAAATGGTCAAGAGTTGCTCTTAATAGTGGCAAAATGTTTATCGTGGGGGGCTTTTTTATGGTGAGACTACCAGTGTGTTTTCTGTTGGGGTTATCGTAGAGGTGCTATCGCTGACACTCTGTTCTTTCAGTCCGCACATCTGTTCCTTTGATTTGTGCACAATAAAACAAAACTGGGCTCTGTGCCTGATGATGAAATCCGAGGACAGTACAAACTGATGGCTTACAACAATGGGCACTTGATAATTAAAACTATGGTTTTGTAACTTGGAAGCGGCTGAGCACTATTGTTAAGACAAAAGATCCTTTCTTCCAGCTTTCAATACCAAATCAAGCAAGCTCTTTTGCACCTTGATAAATGTAAAGAAACAATTACTTGATTGTCTTTACTAGCTGTATATAAATAAACTGCAGACATGTTCATAGATCTACCAGAGAGTGACACACAGTACAAACTGACAACTTAAGGCAGAATGTATCAGAAGCAGCATGAATCAAAAAGAAAAATACTTTGCGAAGAACACAAAAAACCTCATCTGACATGTGCATGCACAAACTATTAAAACAGAGGCAGAGACAAATACTGACTTTTGTGCTCAGCACACATTGCAGAAGTGTGGAGGGGCAGGGGGCAGCTGCAGAAATTTGATGTGAGACCCTAACCCAGAAAAATTGAACCATTTTGCTCTTAGCTGACCTAAGCCTGCACGAACATAGAGGTGACTTTGATGCTTCATTGCAATACTGAATTTAACGGAATATGAAAAAAAAAAAAAAATTTTAAAAAGCAGCCATTTCTATTCTATCCTTAATTAGTGGACTTGTTCCACATGCAGCAGAGTCTATTTCAGGCTATTCATCTGCATCTTTCAGTATGCCAGTAAAAATCATACAGGGAAAAAAGCTCATCATTTGTGGAAATTACTCCTGTTCTTGTCTAACATACCAAGAGCTATTCAGTTCAGAGTACAGCTTGTTTTAACTCTGACCCTCTTCTGAAGCACCATCCTTATTTATCATATCTGGTTCACCCGTGCTGAAGCACAATATAAAATTAACTCCAAACTAAGTGATTTCTACTGCAATAATTCTGCCTGGAAAATGTGTGGGGCAGATGAAAAGTATTCTGTGGGATCAGCCATAATGAGGCTCTTCACATAAGGTGGCTCAGATGGGACAGTCATGGCTTGAATATGAAGTGTTCATTTGTCCCTGGGGTTTGTGCTGATGGACTGATTCAGCAGCAGGAGAGTCTCAGCTCCTTCACCATTAGATGACTCTGTCTGATGATAGAGTTTTCAGAAGACTTTAAAAAAGATCTGCCATGAAAATAAAGCCAAAGCGGTCAAAACCGATTTGTGAGAAAATAATTCCCTGAAGAGATGATGGAAAAAATGGACTTTCTTTCACACTGTATCGATAACATTTAATAATGTTCCAAAAGCTCATACATCCACAATGTAGCAAGAGAATAACTGACATTTTGTGAGTACTTGTATGAACATTGATTTGACTTGTGCATATCAGGTTTTAAAAACTGAAATAAAGTGCTTAGTTATTGAAGTGCTTTTTCTCCTCCCCTCCCCCTAAAAATAGAATTAAATTTGTATATTACAAATAATCTGCAGACATACTGCAGTACTTGAAGTGCTTACTATAATTTCCCTGTAAGTATTAAACTTTTGATAACCTCATTATTAGTAATATTCAGACAGCTATTTTTAGTTACTTTGTATACCCAGTAATTTGCTTTTTTCCCTACTTTTAAACAGCTATAAATAAAACAGATCTTTTGACATTCATGATAACTTGGAAAACAAGATATAAAATTTTCCAGTGTATCTGATCCATTTATCTACTTCACCTGGTGCTGTCATTTAATTCATGTGTTTCTCCTCCACATTATAATGATAATAATTCAAATCTGCAACATAGTGTGCTAAATATACCCATAATAATCAAATAATGTAAAATTGAAACTGAAATTAGCAAATATGCCCAGTGAGGGTTTTTTTGAATAATTAATGTCAATCTTTAGAATATTGTGTAAGGACTGAGAAATATAAGCTCAAGCATATAAATTTATGTAAGACGACAAGCAATCGTCATAGTGCTGGATTTAAAAACTGGGTGTTACTTAAAAATTATTCTGACTTTGGGGCTGTATTTGGGATCAGGGCAAATACTATATCAGGCTTTGATAAAACTAAATACACAGTCCTCACATATGTGAGGCTGCTTCAGCTATTTCCTGGCTGATTCATGTGGAAGTGCTCACCTCAGTGTAAATGTCAAAGGCATTGTTATGACATGACTGACTCTTACATTTCAACATTTTTAACTTTTTTATATCTTAACAACTTAAGATTTGTCTTCTAGAACCAGAAGTATTTTTAGACATATAACTGGATCAGTGCTAGCTTCTCTTTGGTTTTCTGCCACAACATCTGGCTAAGGAGTTCCTGAGCCTGCTCTTTAGAGTTTACCACAGTTTGAATTGAACCTGAGGTGGATAACATTGGTTATTTAAGACTTGTTTTTCATCTTCCTAGCAGTGTGACCCACTGGAGTCCCCTTTGGTGCACAGAAGTGCATCTAGACAGGCTTGATTTTTCCACAGCTCTCTACAGCCCCAAGGAACAATTTTGTCTGTCAGTAGCTGACACAGATGAAAAGCATTCTCTGCTTCTATGCAATACTGCGTCAGCTGTGCCTCGCTGCCAGGCACACACCTTCCTCTCGAGGCTATGAGGAAAGTGGTGAGAGCCTGTACGCCTGCTTAATCCTCCTGAGCCCAGGAAATGCCATGAATCAAACATGTCGGGCCTGGATCAGGCCCAGGAGCCTCAAAGTTGTTATTAGAGTCATGCTCCTTTGTGCCCATTGCTAGTGAAAGGATGAGCTTGAAAACATGGCCCAAAGAGTGGGAGGGAAGGCCTGCAGGGACAGGTCAGGATTACTGAGGTGGGGACAGAGCAATGACCCCTCAGGTAAGGTTCAACGAGGGAAGGAGCCGGATTGTGCCCTGGGATGGGATAACCCCACGTGTAGGGACAGACTGGGGAACGAGAGGCTGGAAAGCAGAGCCAGGGAAAGGCACCGGGGCTCCCGGTCAGTGGCCGTGCCCTGGGGCCGGGAGGGACATCCCTGTCCTGGGGCACCGGGCCCAGCAGGGCCGGCCCGGCCAGG
>NC_031799.1:71269733-71272480 GCF_001522545.3 Parus major | reverse complement strand
CTGCTGAGGGGAAGAGGAGGGACAGGCACCGATCTCTGCTCTGTGACCAGGGACAGGTCCCAGGGAATGGACTGAAGCTGTGTCAGAGAGGTTTAGGTTGGATATCAGGAAAAGGTTCTTCCCACACAGGGTGTTAGGGTACTGGAAAAAGCTCCCAAGGGAAGTGGTCCCTGCACCAGGCTGACAGAGCTCAAGAAGGATTTGGACAAGGCTGTTGGGTACATGGTGTGATTCTTGGGAATGCAGGGTCAGGAGCTGCATTCAAGGATCCTTGTGGGTCTCCTCCAATGTGGCATATTCTGTGATTCTGTGACAGGAGACCAGAGAAGCCAGGAGGACAAAGGAGGCATGTCACTCCTGCCACCGACCTGACTGGAGGGAGGAGAACTGTGGCATGGAAAATAGCTTTGGTGCATTTACTTTAGTGCTTTCTCTGAACATTTATTTCCTGTAATCTGAGTTCATGCTGGGCTTTTTATTGTCTTTTTAAGCTTTATTGTGGATGAGATAAAACAAAATTCCTGAAGGAGAACCTTGCCAGGGACAAAGGCAGCAGGCATCTGCTGCCACAGGTGAGTACATTGTCCAGGGTGGTAGCATTGAATATGTGCTGTTACTGGGAGATTCCTCTCCATTATCTCCTTGGTTTTACACATTGTAAAATAAATCATGGCATGTCTGGACTGCAAGTATGGGTTATTTAATGCTCCCATTTAGACAGAATTTCTTTGCCAGCTTTTGACATTTACAAGACTAACTAAACTTCAATCTTTCCTGAGCAGAAAATTCCATATTCAAGCCCAAATGATTACATCAGAAGTGCAGCAATTTCAGTTAACCAAAGAAATCTGGCTTTATTTACCATTCAGTTTAAGATTTTGATAACAAATTAGACAAAAAAAACACCAAAAAACTTCACACAAAAACCCAAACAAAAAACCAAACCAAGCAAAAAAAAAATTAAAAATTAAAAACAAAAAAAAAAAAAAGGGGAAACAAGCCCCCCAAAAAACCTCCATGTAAACTGGTGCAGTTGCTTACTAGTGTAACTACGACCTAAATTACTCTTTGGCAGTGGGCTAAACATGGAAGGGATGTAGGAAAAAGTCTTTGGCTCATGCAGACTGGGTTAATCACTCTTCCTGGTAGTCCTACTCATGTAATGATGATAAAGGTGGCTTCATTCATCATTAATCAATGAATTAAAATACAACCATGTCCATTATACTTCAAAACATGCATTTCTACTAAAGAATAAAAAGCCGACCACTTAGGTTATGGAAAAGTTGCATTACAGCGTGCAAAGCAAATTTGTGTGTGCTGGCAGCAGGCTGCTTGACTTGAAACCATACATTGTACTGGGTGCAAAATTTAAGGAGCAGTACATGATTGCCACAGGTCTCTCCCTGACTGGGTTGAGTGTACTGGATCTCCCTGTGGAGGTCCTCTGCTAAAAGGTGCTTTTAGGAAAAGCGCTAATTCTGTGTCACGAGAAAAAAAAATGCAACAGAAAGACAGGGAAGCATAGCCAGAATGAAAGAAAAGAGAAATAATCAATTTCACACATACTAACAGAAGTATGCAACAGTACCAGACCTAACATACACACATACATAAAAAACAAGAGCATGGAGTAAGAGAGCAACTTCAGCACACAAAACACAGAAAACCAACCAGAGAAAAGAAACCACATAAAACAATGAGGTTACACTGAGACATCCCCTCCATCACTGCAAACAATTTAGTTTTCATTACCAGAGACCTGCCTAAGCACCATTTTAAGCTCCACCTGCTCTTATAAAATGGAAGCTCAACATCACTAGAGGTGCTGGTGATTTAAGATTATTTTGTAAAAAAACTGCAGGGTGCTGAAGTGACAGAGGTCCTGCACAGTCTTACACAGAACAGGCTGTTTTAGGAAAAATAAAGGTGCTTCTTATTTCTTTGGGTATATCCTTTCAGTGGAGGAGAGATTGTTTCCTGTTCTTTTTGTTACAGAAGAGTTTAAGCTAACCAAGCACTTTTTAGAGCATATACTGTCTTTAAAAACACAAGCCTGTGAGGTTGTTAGATGTTTTTCAAACCACAGATGGTTATTGGAGTTGGGTGCTGTGAGGGTTTTCTCTGTGGTAGCAGTTTCTGGAACACCCTGTCTGCAATGGTGATGGTTGAGAATGCACAAGGTGCACAACACTGTCTGTGCTCTGGTATCTGTTATGTGGTTTATTGAGAAAGGTTGTTAAGCCTCTTACATTAAAGTTTTATCTTAAGGAATAGTTCCTGGTTGGAGTTCTTCACAAACGCCACACAATAACTTCATGACATCAGTAAGGGTGTTTTCTTCCCTGCAAACCTTTTATCTGAAGTGACACATCTTGGAATTACGGACTCGTGGAATTGTCAAGATTGGAAAAGACCAATTAACGCAGCGCTACCATTTTCATCACTGAACTGTATCCCCAGGTGACCCATCCATGTGTTTTCAACACTTCCAGGAGTGGTGATTCCACCACTTTCCCAGGCAGCCTGTTCCAGTGCCTGACAACCCTTTGGGTGAAGAAATTTTTCCTGATACCCAATCTAAACCTCCCCTGGCCCAGCCTGAGGCCGTTCCCTCTCCTCCTGTCCCTGTTCCTGGCAGCAGAGCCCGATCCCCCGGCTGTCCCCTCCTGGCAGGGACTTGTGCAGAGCCAGAAGGGCCCCCTGAGCCTCCTTTTCTCCAGGCTGAGCCCCTTTCCCAGCTCCCT
>NC_031799.1:71248842-71269598 GCF_001522545.3 Parus major | reverse complement strand
CCCTGCTCCTGCTGCCGCCCCACGGCTGCCACAGCCCAGGGGCCATCGGCCTCTTGGCCACCTGGCCACCCCTGGGCTCGTGTCCAGCTGCTGTCACCAGCACCCCCAGGGCCTTTCCCAGCTTGCCAGCCCCTCTGCCCCAGCCTGGAGCTGCAGGGCGTTGTTGTGAGCCAAGGGCAGGACCCAGCACCTGCCCTGGCTGTGCCTCACCCCAATGGCCTCATCCCATGGATCCAGCCTGTCCAGACCCCTCTGCAGAGCCCTCCTGCCCTCTGGCACAGCCACACTCCCTCCCAGCCTGGAGCTGCCAGGAACTGACTGAGGGGGCCCTCAATCCCATCCTCCTGGTCCTCAATGAAGAAATTAAACAGGACTGGCTGCAGTACCAACCCCTGAGGAGACGCAGGAGTGCCCAGCCCCAGCTGGATGTCACTCCACTCCCCACCACTCTCCAGCCTGGCCATCCAGACAGTTCTTCACCCAGAGGACATTTGACTAGTCCAGGTCATGAGCATCCAATTTCTCCATAAGAATCCTGTAGGAAAAGGTGTCAAAGAATTTAATAAAGGCTCCAGAGCCTTTCCCTCATCCCCTAGGTGGATCACTTTGTCATAAGAGGAGATCAGGTCAGCCGAGCAGGACCCACCTCACGTAAATCCAAACTGTCTTGGCCTCATCCTCTGGTTGCCCTGCACATGAGAGCACTCAGGCTGATTTTAGCAGCTGCTAGTCAGAAAAGTGTTAAAAGACATGCCTAGTTGACACAAAGGGTTTTTAATAATAAAAAAACCAAAACGCATGTTCAAATAAAGGGTAAGACACATCATTATCCAGCTGGGAGGAAAGGAGTGAAGGGAGATGTGTGTGTGGTAGGGAAACATTGACTGACTAACCCCACATTCTCTAAAGCTAGGAGAGTTTCTATGCGGTGGCGAGGGCTCATTAGGAAACCTGAGGGAAGGGTGTAAGAAGGAAATATTCTCTAGTAAACTTAGAGGATATTAGAGCTCACCACCACTGCAATGGGTTCTGGCTGACCAAAGTTTCTGACTCACAGCCTTGTTGTTTTTGTGCTGGGACAGTGTCAGACGTCTCTGATTCTTAGCAGAACATCCTTCGTCCTGGAAGAACAGAGGGAAACATGGGTGACATGGGCAGATATCTGCACGTATACATATATAAATTTCTGGTGTTCTGGTTCTTTTTTCATGGGAATGCCCACTCAAAGTAAGCAGTTGAGGAGAAAAAAAGGTGTTTTGGGATGCTCACTGCTTCTAAGAGGGAATCTTCCTAAGAAGTGCAGAAGTGGTTTATAGTTCCTTGGGTTTTTGTTTTTCTTTCATAACATCAGCAGAAGAGGCTGATTTGAAAAATTACAGTCCCAAATTTGCTGCAGCTTAAGGGTCATGAAGGTCACAGAAAACGGTGCCTTGTGATAGAGACTGGTCAAGGTCCAGCTTTTGGAAGGAAAAGGCTGTGGGGTCTTGAGATCTGGTGGGGTTTGCATGATGTTAGGACACTGAATGTATGAAGGAAGACACCAAACTGAATATAGAGATCCTGTGGGATATGTTCCACTAAACAGAACCAGGCTTTGCCCAGCTGGAAATGAAAAGTACCGCCCTATACCTCACAAACTCTTACAAAAGGTCTGCTGTGCTCTACCTACTGCTAGAGCTGACAGAGCTGATCTGCTGACTGCCTCACTGGGACCTGTGTTTGGCTGCTCTTTTGCCTAATCATTTCAGGTTTGTTTGCCTCCTACTTCTGTGTGCTTCACACTTAATTTACAAGTGGCTAAAAGCCAGTTCCTGTGAGAACTTAGTCCCTTTGCAGACGTTCTCAATTATTTATGCCTTTCTTCAACAGTGAGTCTATTGTTCTTCTGCCCTGTCTGCAATGAATCCTTGTCTCCTCTGTGTGAGGAGTATTCTCTGTTATACAAGGATGCTCCTTTTATTTTTTGCAATAGCTGGTCTCAAATTACCAAAAAGTTAGATGATTTTTGTAGGTGATGATTTAAAGAGATCTTATTTGGAGCACATAACTATGATGCAGTGAGCAGAGTAATAATCTTTACAGGAAAGAACATACGTGGGGGAAAGGAGTGACTGATGCCCCACTAAGCTGAAACATTTGCTAACCAGATTATTTATAGAAAATTAATATAGTGGTGCAAATTTCAGTTGTTTTAGGGATAGAAATGATGCTTCTATTTTCTTCTGCTTTTGCCTGTATACAGTATCTGTTTTCACTTATCATCATAATATTCTTCACAAGTTTCTAGATCTCTGCCTTTCCTAACTGCTTTAATTAATATTTTTTTCCTTCTGTTGTCTTGAAAATGTTTTGTTCAGCACCAATGTTTTGTTCACCATTCTGCCCATGCCTACTAGTGGGCAAGTTTGTTATTGATCACAGATGGTGCCTCTGCTGTGACTTTTTCTCAGAATTGTCTGTTGAGATTTTGCTTGATCCTGTTCAGCATTGATTTCTACACTGTGATCCAGTTAAATGTAGATCATTCCCCTTAGCTGTTGTATTACAACTTCTTCCATTTCATTCTTCTTTTAAATAGTTCTTTTAGTAACACCCATCTTATTAAATCTGGTCTCATTGCTTGTCTTCAGATAACTTCAGCTGCTCTTTAGCTTTTATTACAATTTCTATTAAATGTCTTCTTTGTGATTAAAACATTATGGAATTTTCTACTCTGTTCACATTGAGCCCTTATCTAACCAAACCATCCTGCCTTCTCCTGTCTTTCAGACTGAAAATTGAAGGAGAAAAAAACTTATCAGGACATCAGTTTTTTTCACAAAGGATTAAAAAAAACAAAAGGAAAAATCATATGCATGTTCTATTGGACAATGTTGAAAGTCATTCTAAGAGCTCTTTATGCAAGGAATAGTGATACAGCTGTCAGAAGGTACAACAGGATGGTAAATATATAATAGCACAAATAGTATTTTAGCTCAAAGGTTATCTTTCCCTCTACAGTCTTAATTTTATTTAGTGAACTACTAGTAGTTTTCTAACAATTTCTAGCTGGGAACCTCCTATTTGATGAACTCTGCATGTTGTTGAGGGGAATATGCTCTATATGGATCTCTTCGTAGGTATGTCTTGTGTCTTTAAATCTCTAAAAATAATTGTGAAACCATCCTTTTTCTGCAGCTATTACTAAGTGAGCCTTACACAGATAAAGCAGGAGGGGAAAATTATTATTTTGTCCACAGTCATCAAAACCAGGCAGAATTCTTGGTACATATGTATACACATACACTTAATAATAGGGTTGGGGGGCTGGTTCTTGCAGCTTTTAAAACCAATAAAGTTGTCCAAGAAACAAACTTGGTTCAATCTTAATGTGGCTAAGGTTGAAATTCTCTATCATAGCATTCCCAGTTTTCTTATTTTGCCATGCAGAGGGATGAAAGTGGTGAATGTGAGTGAGAGTATATGTGTGTTAAGTAATCCTTGGCCTTTCTCTGTGCCAAAACACAAAATTAAAATGGAGAGTCAAAGCACCTTGGGATAAGGAACCAATCATAAATCATTTTAGGGTGCTTCTCTAAGAGTTTTTTTTTTTTTTCTTCTTCTTCTTCTTCTTCTTCTTCTTGCTTCTCTAAGACTAATTATTTCTCAAGACTGGGATAACACTTAAAAATCTATGCTCTGTTTGCAAACAACAGGTGACAATTTTCAATTACAGTGTTTCTACATATACAAGCTGGTGTAACAGAATGCATAACTTTCTAAACCTTCCAAATTTTTTTTTTTTTTTTTGCTTTCTAAAAGCAGCCATGCTTGACTGCTATATAATTCCTTCTGGGCCCTCTGCCTGCTGAAATTAGCAACAATTTTTGGTGATTTATTTTAACCTTCATGGAGAGTAGTTCTCTCACTGCCCAACTATGGGTCTGTAATGTGCTGGTGTGTTGCAAAAGTGTGTTTACAGGTTTCATAAATACACTTGTTGGTGAAATGGAAGGGCAATGACTGCCTAGAGCTGTGTCTGAATAGAACTCTGTTCACAGGAAAAACCTTGACCACTGTTGAAATTACCGTGTCAAAAATGTTTTCAAAGGTTGAGAAGGCACTAATATCAATGCTGTAAAAACACTGATATTAATGTATGGTATTTTCTTGCCCACAGCAAATAAATTGTGAACTTTCTGTGGCAGGCTGATTCTGTTTTGCAGCTGTAAACTGCTGGTTTTTTAGCTACTGAAAACCTTATGGTGGAAAGTTCATGACATGATGACATAGAAAAAGATGAAGGAGGTGAGTGTTGCTTTGTCCTAAGTAAGTGCATCAGAAAGTTTCTTCTTCTTCACCACTACGTTTTAGTAGTTTTATTGCTTTATTTCTTTCTAGTCATTTAGGAGACTTGGCAATGAAAGCAAGGAATTAAAAAGCTGTGATTTTTTTCTCTATAATCTGGGTAAAAGATTGGTGCTTTAATTCAGACTGTAGATTCGTTTCAACTGCAGTAAAAAGAAGCCTGCATGCAAGGAACCTTGAGATCCCTGTGTTTTAGGAGATCAGGAAGGCAAGATGACCAAAAGAGCTTCTGGTTCAGACACTAGCTCTTCAGAAATGATATAAATTGCCTAGGTTTCATGCATCTTCTTTTATATAAATCTCTGTTTTGAAAATGATCTTCAGCCTCATAGCCTTGAAGCTGAGGGGAGAAACCATTAATTAGCGAGAGCAATGCAGTAGAGTTTAACAATATAGTAGTTGATGAGGTATTAATTCATTGAAATCTAAACAAAAGCCTTGTAAAGTCAACCAAAAAGGGGTGGAAAGGGGTGGGAAAGGGTGGGAAACAAAGCAATGATTTATTCTTATAATTTGCTATGAAGACATGGAAAAATACTGTGCCCAGCACATGCACTCAGCAGAAATCTCTCTTTAGACAGAGACACAGGGGAAAAAAATGCTGTCTGTTGAGCTAACACATTGCTTAATCAAGATTTCATAAGCAAAATTCCTCCTTGCCACTTGGAGAGTGATTAAATTTTGGCTGAACACATTTGACTATTGTAGAAAAAACCTAAGCTAAGAAACTAAGCTTCTGCAGCAATTACGTGACCTGTCTCCCTGATTATTAAGATGTTTTAAAATTTCCATGAATTTCAAAATGGGGCAAAGAATCTTATGGATAAATTTTCAGCCATCAGCACCTCCAACTTTCCCTCTCTCCTCAGCTGCCTTAAAGGTAAAGCTACCCCATGACAAGATAGAAGGTAGAAGAGAGGGTGCTAATTATGGTGTCCCATTTAACATCACATCAATTTGAGTTCTTTTCTATGTAGCCATTAGCAAGGCTTAATCGCAGGTGTGTCTATCAGAGAGAGATGTAGATCATTTAGACCAACATTTCCTCACTGGCTTTTCATCTGGGAAGGGAATTCTCTGAAGGGAAAAAATAAAAGGAAAAAAAAAAATGCTTGTGGGCAATAGAGAGTTATGGGTTGGAATTCCTGAGGGGCAAGTCAAAAGGAGAAGCAATGATGGCTCACTTCATTTTGCTGTCTCAAAGACACATCTATTATAGTCAGTCTTCTGCATGTAGAAACAAATTATAGATGCCTTTTCAGGTTTTAAACTGCTAAAAGAACTTTAAACTTGACTTTGGAGTCACTTTTGCCCTATTTGATTTCATTAAATTACAAACCACATGTGCTCTCCCATGGAGCTGGAGCCTCCAAACTGCTCAGTGAAAACAGGCAGCACTGGAAAGAGCAATCTTACAAAATAGTGAGTTTCACTCGTGGCAGAAATCCTAGCAATTGTCCTTTATTTTCTAAGTTCACACAGGAAACTTGCACTCTCTGATTCATGTGGGAGGGGGGCACTTTGAAAGCACTTGGTTTCTCATTGCTAACATCATAAGCAGCAACTAAAATGAGTTAGAATGTTCTTTATTCCTTGTTCATTTATCACCTGTAATAACATGATGTGAGTTTAAGTAAATGCCTGGATTTATTAATTAGAGAAATTGAATTCATCAGGAAAACCAACTAAGGGTGTACAGCCCTGAGCAACACATGACAGGCAAAATTTGGCAGACACAAAATGGATGAATATAGCCATAATTTTTGAGAATAAAAGAGTCTGAGATGAAATTATTTCTTCAATGTTCTGGACTTAAAACTGTAGAGATTCAGAATGGATTCCTTAGCAGGTTAGCTGTTTTTCTACTATTTAAGAGTATAGCTTTCAGAGAAGTCAGTGAAACTCTTTAGTTACTTCAGCCATATCTGTACTCTTCAAGCATTTTTTTGATTTTCCTGTGTCATTTTTGATTTAGGAGGTAGAGATAAATTTTGCATGTATCTTGATTCATGTTGCCACGTATAATTTAGATGTGTAAACAAAATATGAAAGTTTCCATTCTCTCTCAGCCATCTATGAAAAACTCTGTGTTTAGCCAGAGCAAGCTAAATAATCCAGATCTTACAGTTCTGCTGTATTTTTGTAGCAGTGTCCATTGCACCAATTCAAGCACTTCGAAATACACGTTTGTAAGCTAATATGTTTGTAGGTAAATATCTTTGTAATGTAATAGGGCTAATAGAAACTTCAGAGATGCTAAAGAGACTTGATGGATGATGCTTCTAGGCTCTAAATGCCATTTAGAATGCCACTCTTGAGCTTACAGCTGACCTGCTTGTCTCCTGTGAGCCACAGATGGTGCCAGCAGGTCACAGATAAACATCTTGTGTCAGAGCTGGGATCATTTATTTGTTCTTGTCAGGTGGTTTTCATCCCCTGTCCCTGGCAAGTGAAAGGGCTTATCAGTGTGCTGTTCTGATAGAGTCCTCTTGATAGGAACTGATCAAAATGCTGTGAAAAGTGGATGCTGCTGTGGGCATTTGGGGTCTATTTTGGAGCAGCATGATGATCAGCCTGGTGGCAGAGCACTAAAATGTTTGTGAGAGGACATTCCTGAAGCAAAATTTCATTTCCTTTCTGTGGACTTAGAGCTATAACTGTACCAAAAGACTCTTTGGTACGACAGTAAAGATACACCAGAATCCCCAGACAAACTTGGAACGAGCATAAAAGGGGCCAGAGGAAAGCAGGCGTAATAAATATTGACAGCTCTGACATCTGCAGCTCATTGTGTCCCATGAAAACAAAGCTAATCTCTTCACCAGAGAAGCCACAAAAACTGAATTCCAGCACATCAGATTGGTGGGAGATTTCATCACTGCATTCAGTGGGAAGAGCAAGTAAAATTGGTGAGGGCTTGCAGTCTGTTAGAGTCCCTCTGTTTCTGTCCAAATGTGTTTGGTGGAGCTCAGGTGATACAGGCAGGCATGAGGAATATTCGAGGGGCATGTGGGCTTGCAGCCTCAAGTGGAAAAGTTAAGACTTGATGGTCTTTGCCAGGATTTTGATAAGTGACTCACCCCAGGAGAGCCCGAGGGCACAGTAAAGCTCTCTGTTGCAAGTTTATAGTTACATCTTGTTGAACATCAAGAATTTTAGACACTGATTTTGCCCTATCTATGGATTTTTAGTGATGTTATTGAAATCATTATAAATTAATAAACTCACTTGAATTCTCTGTGGGTTTTGAATCCATTTTGTGCTGGATTCATAGAATCCCTTTAGAGAACAGAGGCTCTATGCCCTCATACGTTGTTTGTTTTGCCCTCGTATGTTGTTTGATTTCAAGGCTATGAATTTGTCAGCCTATTTGTTTATTAAGTGTCAAAAAGTGGCTCGTCAAATAGTTTTTTAATATGCTGTCACTTCAGATTCCTGGCAGAAATTATGAAACCGTGGGAGGAAAGTCTATTATCTCACAATTCACCTTCGTTTGGCAATGTCAGTGTTGATCCACCATAGAATACTTATTTTGAAACCCTGAGGTTTTTAAAAAGCATAATCAATTTCAAAATGCTGTGTACTCAGCAGCATAGTGATATCTTACTTGATTTTTCAACAAACTGCACTTCTACCTATGACTTATGAAATACGAAAATCAGTTTGATTTTCTGGGAATTAGGAAGACTGGTACACCCTTATCAAGAATTTTAAACCCAGTCAATCCAGAATTATAGATATCAGTACGCCTTTTCCAGTGCAAAATTTGAGTTTGGAGCCTGTGATCAAATCCAACTGCACAGAGAGGCATTTCTTTCCAAATTTGGTTTCCATATAGGCACTGTTCTGCTGAAAGTGGGCTGTGAATCTCCAGGCTCTCAGCAAACTCTGGCACTATGCCCTGGTCCTCCACTGCCACACTAATTATGAGTTACTCCTTTTAGCATCCATTTGTGTCACATTTAACATAGGTGTGGCATCTAGGTTAGCAGAGCTGCCTTACCCTAGCAGTTTACCCCTTTCCCAAGTCCCTGTGGCACTCACTAATACATTTTTTCCTCAAAACCAGCTAATTCTCTTAATTTTTTTGATTAGGGTAAATTGCTTGCTTAAATTTTGTCTCAAAAATGGGGGACTAAGCAACCTAATGGTAAGGTAAGATTTTGGACTATGGTTTTGTCAGCCTGCAGACACACAATTTTTAAAAATATGTTCAGGAAACAGAGATTTAAATTACTTACGAATGTTAACAAATATCTTTTCAAAGCAGAAAATACTAAGAAATAAACACCACCCCACTCTCCACTCCTATACTAAGTTAACATAGATCCATAGTATTACTTTGGAGGAGGGTTGAGATGAAAAATTTTATGTTTGGGGAAACATATATTTCCTTTTCATTCTGAGCTGCTTTGATATTTCTTAGGCTGCAGAACAGTGGCTGAACCAAATGGGAAGACACATGCCTCTGATCAGCCAAAAAGGAGGCTGCACTCATTAAATATTCAGTCCCAAGCAGGCTCTCCCCAAAAGCAAAATAATATAATACTGGAGCTGAATATGTTCACCAGCTTTGCCAGCTATGAGTGAGTGTGGGCTGAATCATGACAGCTCTCCTCATTGTTATGAAAGCTCAAAACATTTCTAAAGAACTGTTTTCCGTCATGAAAATTGATGTTCCCTCAGTGTCTTCTGTTGGCAAACAATCACTTCTGGCATATTTTTCCCATGGGTTAAATTTTAAATAAATCATGACACTTTGTCAGTTGGCGTCAGCCTTGCTTTCAGGGGTGCCTGTTTGGAGCTGCATTTCTCACTCCTCATACCTTTTCTCCCAAGTTTTTACCTGCAGGATGTACTCCACAGAGTGACAATGCCTTTTGTTTCTGCTCAGCTTTCTGATTCATTTCCACCACACGGAACAGAACTTGGTTTTTATTACCTGGCAAGAACAAAAATGTCTTTTCAACTGGCCTAGCTGTTGTGATCTTGTCCTTAGCAATGCATGGGAGATGGAGAGGAGCTGAGACATCTGTGAGGTTGAAAGCCACAGCCCGAAGCGATTCCCTCCTGTTTGTGAACAGATGGGAGGTGATTTCTCTGCAGGCTCACAGAGCAAAGATTCACACAAATTGCCCAATATTAGACAGCTTCTTTTAAAAATCATAGGTTTTTTTATGATTCTCATAAAAATCATTACTCTTTCAAAACCACTTCTTCTTTTAAAATCATAATGACAACATAATTGTCCACAATCCCATTGTGGACAATTTGCAGTGAGTGTAAAAATGACACTATTTTGTGAGAAATAAAGCAGACTGTTCACCTTCAGGAGCCACTTTGATTTGGAGAACAAGAACTGGACATGGAAATAATATTTTAAATTTTTTTGTAGGGGAAATACTGAGGCTACCAGAGCAATGAAAGACAGTTTTCTTGCTAAGTGTTTAATTATTCAGAAGCAGAGCCTTGTTTTGGCTGTGTAACAGTTGCTGTCTCTTCTTAGGGGCTGTCAAGAGATAACCAACTGCCACAAGACTCTAAAATGATGCTGGAAGAAAAGCTGGGCTGTTAACCAGACAGGTCTGGCAGTAGCTGCATGTGACAACCATGGGAGATGCAGGTCCAGTGTGGACAGGCACCCACATCAAAAGGAAAGGATTTACAAAAGGGTTATTAAAAATGGGTGATAAAATAGTTAAAGGGTGCAGTAATGGTGCATCTGCTCCAGTCACTTGGAGAATGTGGCACTCCTAGCAAGGCACTGTGCATGAAAGATGTTGCTGACCATATTAGATATGCTTATTTTATATAAATACAAATATAGATATAGTCACATTAATATAAATATAAATATTAATGTTAATATTAATAATTATGTGTAGTTATATATTTAAACATATTTTTATATATAGATCTATCTATATATAGTTATAATACAGAAGGGCATCATTTTAATGTGCTACAGAAGACCCAAGAGAGAAAGGATTATCCTAGACACCTCTGATGTGCACATAATGTGCTGTGCATAAAATCAGTCTGGGCTAAACAGTTGGGCTTTAATTCCATTGGGTATTGCCATGCCATGAAGATCTGAGCACTGACAAAATGATTTTTCAAAGCATCCAACTGTTTCACATAATCTAAATTTTTTTTTTAGTAAAATAGATATTTTCAATGATTTTTTCACTTGTGGTTGTGGCAATGTGAAAAAACATTGATTTTATGAGGTTTCTTGGGATTTTTGAAACAGGCTGTGAGGTTGTCCAGCTAGTTGGGTGTTTTACCCAAACCCATCACATGAGGTATAATATTTCTCATTTACCTCACTGGCAGAAGGCTTCTATGGCTATAACTGTACTATTCTGGGACACAAAAGTTTTATTTTTAAATGTGTATGAAAAAAAGTGAAACACTCTTTATAATTATCCCTTCAAAACCTGAAATTACATCTTTGTCAGCTTCCATTTTTCCTTTGCAGAAGACACAAAAAGAATCATTAAAACAATTTCCATGAGAAAATGATAATTCCTGGATTTAGTAAGTGAATTTCAGGTGCAAAAGGAAATTACTTTCATGGTGATAGCCAAATGTAGAAATAAAACCAAAAAATTGAAGTCCCTGAAGTTTGGGTCACCATAAGCAGAATTATACCAGCCTCACAATCCTTACTTTAGTAGATGGCAGAATTTTATTTTAATAATTTTCTTGAGCTGTTTGTACCAGTGTAAAATCAAGAAATGAGAACTCAGTAGGAAAACAACTTTTGGATCAGGACTATTCATTTACATTACTGGTTTTATGAAAAATGGGAATGTAACCATTTCATAAACAATTTTATTCCTATTTTCTCTTTTTTTGTTGCTACTGTTCCCACAACTGGCTTTCTTTTGGGGGGGGGGGGGGTGGGATTAGTTATAAATTAATTGCACAATAAGTACATGGCATGTTTTGTTTAGAAACATATTTGAAGAGATAAATTCTTGATGTCTTGGAGGAATAATTGCAGTTCACATGAATTTGTTGATTCAGAGATGAGAAAATAACATGGTGAGGAAGTTTAAAATGTCTTTATGGATTTCAATTTTTGAGGAGAAATTATTTGATAAATTTAAATTAAGTTTTCTCAGCCACCTTATTCATGCTTACACTGGGCACCACCAAGTTCAATATATATCTGAGTTCCTGTATTATTATCTTAAGGGACAGTGTGGTTTTGGATTAATAAAATGTGTTTGGGTACAAAACCAATGGAATGCGGCTGTGTGTTTGTGCATAAATATATATGTATCCTCACACATAAGTTACACTTTTAAATATGTAGCTCAGATTTAGGCATAAATCTTTCCCTCTCTGAATGCAATGGAGATTTTTGTGTTGATTTCAAGAGAAGCAGAACTGAGTCCATCTAAACTAATATATGTCTACAATAGAATATGTGGGAGTCTGTAGGGGTTTAGCAAGACAAAAAGGTTGACCAATTTGTAATGGTAAACAAGTATGATTTTAATTATCTGTTTGTTGAGGCTGTGGGTGGATATTTTGGTCTTGCATTCCGCCTTTTCTCTTCAGGCATTAGCCACATTTCAAAGAGGCTATTGTTTAAGTTTATTCGTGATGCAGTTGCTGACAAAAGGAACGCTGTATTTCACTATTTCTGTGCTTATTTACACTCTGTGTAAGCATATTTTCGTCCTAGCTGTGGCATGCCAGGTCAGTTAAATCGGAATTTCAGGGTCTGCCTGGAGGTGGAAAGCATAATGACCAATCGTCATCCCATGTGCCTTCCACTTGCTCTGGCAGCTCAATCGCACACTTAGCTCTGTGCTGTCACTGGCAGCTGCAAAGACAAAAACCTTCCCCTCTCCCAGGCAACTCTGCCCACCCCCAAACTTGTTTAATTGCTCACTGAAATTAAGACCTTTATCTGGCACTCCCACTACGGTCCGGATTTTATTCCATCTCCTTATACACCCTAATGTGGTGACCAAATGCCAGATACCCGTCTCTCTGGAAAAATCTCTTATTCCAGAATGTAAACAGAAGGGTAAATCTGTGCAAAAATTTATTTGCCCATTTGTGACTGGCTATTTTAGGAGCTTTGGTTGGTGGGGTTTTATAGATATCCATATTTCAGGGAAAATGCCAGGTGGTTTTCTTTAAGCTTGGTCTGAGCTGTAGAGCAAGATTCTCTAAGGTTCTGTAGCTCAGTCCCAAGTTTACTTTAACAATTAAAGTTGGCAGTCCAATTGAGCACAATTTAAGCACATCTCTGTAGATCCTTGCAGCTTTTTAATTCATAGTATTTAGCATAATGGCACATTGTATAATTTCACCTCTTTAACCCGAGGGCTTCTTGAAGGGAAGAGAATTACTTTCACTGCAACATCTGCCAAGTCTATTTGGGGAAAAGAACAGAGATCTGTGTGATGGCTCTAAATAGACCTTGGTGTTTACAAGCAAAGAGAATCCTGCTCCTGTCTGTCCACCACCTCTGTGTGGAGAGAAACCCACCTAAAGGAGCACAACACACCTTTAATTCCATATCACTTCTGCAGCGTTTAAGGTAGCTTACAAGTAATTTCCGTAGTACCTGCTTTTGTAGGAGGTTCTCTACAATACATGGAGCACATTTGTGAGAGAGAAAAACCCTTACCATGCCCTGGTAATTAAATTAAACAAGAATTAAATGTCTGCACGCTGTTGACAAGATGCAAGTGCTACTCTTGTTTTTGAAACGGAAAGCTGAAGCTAAATATGCTTATTTAAATATTTGTCTTCCTGCAAGATACCTATCAATCCATTACAGGGAATTTATGTTTTCATTAGCACTAAGGACATTTTGTTTATTGTGGAAGAGATTATGTGGATTAAGTTTTTAGTTAGGCACAAGTTCTTCCTTGTTTATTATCATCTTCCATTGTCATGCTGAAGATATGATTTGATTTGAAATTTTGCATATTCTCCATGTATAAAGCAAATAGAATGATAACTTTGAAATAGTCCACATTGGACAAAAGTACACAATATCATAATGATGTGGATTTTAAGAAACAAAACCAAACAAATACAAATTTAGGAGGAAGGGAGGTGTATTCTATACTGATCACATGCAAAAAGTTAAACTTTTAGTTGAAATTATAAACTTATGTTGAGTACCTGAAAAGAAACTGTGACTCATGCATTCATGTGGAAGTGGAACACAAGGGAAAAACAGTTTCTAGTGTGGAATATTCACAGACTACCTGGTCATCAATTAATTGCATGATTCAACCCAAAAATGATCTTGTCTCCTTCTAGCATTCCTTTGATCAGGCTGTAAATATAGAAAATGGCCTGAAATCAAGCAAGTTCCCACATCATATCCAGTTCCCTTGACTCAGACCAGCAAAAAATATTCCTAAGCTTCTAGGTACTTATTCTGAATGTTCAGAGAAGTGTGGTGGCTTGAAAGGTACTTTTTGCTTAGCAAAAATGTTCCATTAATTTAAATTTTTATGAAAATTAAGAATAGTTTAGGTATAATCCTGCCTAGGGGCTGGGATGAAATAACAAAACATCTCTCAAGCCCCTATTTTTACCTGGGATTCTCTTATTAAAGTGTCCAGGATTTCCTGGAATCCAGTATGGATATTAAGATGCAAACAACCCAAAGCCCAAATGCTCATTTTACAGCAGCTCAGACTTTGGGGTGTTATTCAGTCAGGTCTTGGAAGAAAATGGCATGATGTGCTAGAGCAGCTCAAGTACACACTGTGCAGATTCAGGGTTAATAGAGAAAAAAATTGATATATTTTAACAAAATAAGAAATAAAAATTTGTTTAGGCTTTCCTGTGAGAGTATAGGGAAAACTCGACAAAGCTGTTTTTCCAGCTAAGGCACCATTCTTCCAGTAATTCTGTTGGGGGAAATGAGTGCAAGGGGTAATATGTCAGAGGAAAAATTCTGAGAAGGATTGTGAAGTGTTCAACAGATTTGTTAACGTCTTGTTTAAATTAACAACACTGTAGAGTCACTGCTAAAATAACACAAACAAAACAAAAAAGCTGCATCCTAGGACCCTGCTGAGTTTCTGAGGGCAGTGTTGTGGTTTTGCTCCCTTCTGAACTGATGCAGAATTAATTTTTCTGCCACCAAACAAAACAAACCAAACAGAAAGAACCCCAAGTTAAGTCTGCAGCAGTCTGCAGCAGAGCTTTTGCAAGATTACAGTCTTCAAAAACTCTCAGTCAGAGAGTGCTTCATAAGGTTAGAATAAATTAACACCTATTTTGTAACGATTAGATTATGGATTGATAAGATTTGTGCTTGAAAGAGGAAGCGAGTCAGAGCATGCAAGCGGCTGCTGGAGCAGTAAATTTTTAGCAAACAGCCATGAGATGCAGCAGTGTTCTGCTAAAACCTTTTGCTCCTTGAACCCCCAGAACACCATGGAAAATGATATTTCACTGGCAGTCATGCCAGTGCCATTCTATTGTCTTCAGATTTTCCCACAGACCATCAGCAGAGCAAACATCCTTAAAAGTTTCAAGATTTTTCTCTTGTTCCCTCCCCCCCTCCACTACTACTCCACTGGAGCAGTAAAAAGATGTCCAAGGAAGGCCTCTAACCCCAAGGGAGGAAAAATCTTGGGAATACTGCTGAAGTAATTCTCCAAATGCAATGCCACTCTGAAAGCTTCTGCTTTTCTGGTTCACTAGGAGCTGAACAGCTGTACTCTGAGGGATAATTAGGCCATGGAAACAAACTGTGGGGGCCTCTCTGCTCTCTGACCCTTTGATTCATTTGGGACATCTGAAGTCCTTATCTGAGCCTGAAATTTTAGATCTGAGTGCTTCATTTACTTAGCCCTTTCAGAGTGGTTACTGCTTTATGCATAGGTAAGACAAGTTTAGCTGATGTTCATGAATATGAAATATCACCTCATCATGCCTTCACTCACCACCTTTTAATTTGGCATATGACCTTTCTAATAATTTATAATTAGGAAATAGTATCCTAGATACCTGAAGCGATCAGGCTACTCAACAATGGAAAAAAATTTGCCTGAGACTCTTTCTTTGGACTGCAAATGCTGCTTATCACATGACAACAAGTGTCTATACCTCTCAATCAATCTAAATTGAGTCAAGGTTGATACTAGCTTGGAAAATCATTTTTGAGAAGTGGTGGAGTTGTGCTGTGGAAAGATTCATCCTAATCCACTGCTCATAACAATTGGGTTTTTCAGGGCTGAACAGAAGCTGGTTGGATTGCTTCAGATTTTGAAAGTGCGTATTACATGAAGGTGAAATATTTTCATCCATTTCAAAAAGGCCAGGCCTGAATTTTCCTCTTGAATAGTCAATGGGTTATTGCATGTAGGTATGAAGGGTAGTATTACATTTTTATGCTGGAAGCTCATTTGTTAAATCAAGGTTGGCAGTTACTGTACATTGGCAGAGGTAATATTTTAAATTTCATAAAGTCACTGAAGTTTCAGAAAACAACATGATTATATTCTGCTAGTCACTACAGATTTTCAGCCAAAACTTGTTAAAATACACCTAATTCGACTGGCACACGGAACTGACTTCGTTTTTGAAACAATGAGCTTGTGGGATTTGAGATTTGCTGCATTTTGGAGTCTTCTGCTCTAATCATTTAGCTAGGAATGGAATTGGTATTCAGCTGCTAAAGGAAAGTCCCCTCACTTAAAGCCATGTGGTACTGGCAGGAATCTTTTGTCCTGAAGAGTCATCCTGCCCTTCTCCAACATGGATAACAAGTCCAGGCCAGTGATCCTGCTGCAGCAGCCAGTGTGAGGGAGACAAAAATAACAGGACATATGTTCAGCGTATGACATTTGAGACTTTGAAAAGTCACTTGTCTTACTTCACACTTCACAGCCTGTAACTTATTTAAGAACTGCCTTCTGGCACCTCTTCTCTGCTTTCTCATCATTTGAAAATGAGCACTCCTTTCTGAGGGCACTCACTGCTCACATCCTGTGTGTGCCTGGCTGAAGCACTGTCCTGCCTGGTAAACAATCTGCAAAAATTAATTGTTCTCGTGGGAAAAAGACAAACTGGACAGCTCTGTGACAGACTTCTAGAGGTTATGGGAAATCAAGCTTTTAGTATGTTACTAAATTTTTCAGCTTGTCCCTTTGCTGCTGCAGAGCTGACATAGTCCTGTTGACTCCTGGAGAACAGAACTGATTGACATAGCTGAAATTCCTACCTTTAATTTTCCTTACACTGTAATCCCTGCTTTAATCAGCTTTAAACCTGTGGTGTGTTTTTCAGACCAGTGAAAGAACTTCTGTTTTGCTCTTTGCAATGCACACAATCTGTATGTTTGGAAGAACAGCATTTTCCTGTTTCTACTCATCACGACTCCTGTTGCTCCGAGTGAAATTTGCTCCTTACAGGGGGAGGAAAGAAATGTGTGAGCATAAAATAACCTGACTTTCATCAAGGCAGCTCTTTGCCTCCTGCATTTAAACAATAAATACATTCAAGTGTCAGGTCCAGCTTCCCTGCCACGGGTGCCTTATATAACCTAGACTGGGTAGCTATAGATATTTTGATAGCATTTTATTGTCTGGTGAAGTGGCTGGTTTTCAAGGGCTTTGTTTGTTTTACCAGTAGAGATTCTACTAATCAGCTGTGCAACACCACTTGTACAGCTTTTCTAGCCTTTATTCCATTGAATTTTAAATTTCTCTTCACTCACTGTTTTCATTGTAACACTTGGGTTTGCTGTTTGGACCATAAAATTTACTTTGAAGCCTAAAAAAACCCAAGAAAATTGAGAAAGATGAAACTCCTGGGAAAAAATAACCTTCAGATTTTTCAAATAATCTCCCAGAATGTTCAGAGATCAGTGAATGCCCAGTGTGTTCACGTACTTCGGGGTAGCAGTTTGAAGCTGGGCAAAAAGTGAACACATATGAAAAAGAATGGAGAGGAATCTAAATCATTTGGCAGGGAGAGTCACTTGTTTAAAACTGGTAACAGAAATACAACAGAGTGCTAGTTCATTGCCCTACTTTTCTGGAACCTAAAGATACAAGCTCCAATCACTAGCCAGGATTAAAGCAGGCTGAGCTTCTTCTCATCAGAGAGGCAGAAACTGGAAAAAAAAATAATTAGAGTATCTGATTGTAAGTGTCAATTGCTTTGATTTACCCTCCCTTTTTTCCTTTTGTTATTCTTTTTTCTCTTATATATACTTCTCTGGAAATTGTATATTCAGTG
Organism: Parus major; assembly: GCF_001522545.3. Classification (NCBI taxonomy): domain Eukaryota; kingdom Metazoa; phylum Chordata; class Aves; order Passeriformes; family Paridae; genus Parus; species Parus major. The sequence goes on along the minus strand of NC_031799.1, from coordinate 71,252,009 downwards.
TGGTCTGTTATCTTCCTTTTTTTTATAAGTAACATTTTAAATTAAATCTTTTTTTCACACTATTCTCTTACCTGAGGAACATTTTTATAGATATGAAGTTCAAATGTATCCGAATCTAATATACAAAAAGAAGATGACAACAAACAATTTAACACTGCAAGTCAGGCTTTTATGGTGCAACCCTGGGTATATCAATATAATACAAACACTTGTTCCATAAATGACATTACAGTCATAGAACAAATAAGCTAAATACTCTTTCCACCATAAATAATGTCTTAGAGGAGATCTCATCTTTGCTAAAATTAATTATGAAGCTTTGCTATGACTAATTATAAAAATGTCATTAACTGTATTATTTCAGGCAACAGTGATAAGTGTGCTGTAGGAATGGAAGTCTAGTAATAGTCACATGAATACAATGGAAATCTAGTTAAATCTAGGAAATCTAAGTAAAATAGTTTTGTTTCTATCTTAAAAAGTAATTATGACACCAGTAGAATAAAGTCCTCTTTAGTTTCAGATGCTAACCACTGCAAGGCAATAAAGAAAAAAAAAACCCACTTCATTTGTCTAGGTGACCAACAGATTTCATTCAAAACCTGTGGAAGATAAGTAAACAATTTTACTGAAGTTTATTGGTTTTGGGCAATGGCTGTTGGAAATCAATCTTTTTCACTCAATCTCAGTGCTGACTTTTTTCCTATATAGTACTTGAGAGCACAATTTTTTTTTCCCTGGTTGTTCTAAATGCTCTGAAAAAAAATTACTCAGGAACTCATTCTTGGCACAGTGTGATGGATGCTGTAAAATGAATGGTTTTGTGCTTAATATTATTCAAGGCAATGTGCTTAAAACACACAGATTTCCAGAATTCAATTACTGCTCTGTCATGCTCAAGCACATCACATGGTGGCAGAACCTTGAGGCCTCAGGGTCACTGTGGGTGCATTCTCCTGCTTCTTCTAGGTGGTAGTAATGTCATTTCTTATCTAAATCCACCACAGAGCAGCCTGCTCCTAGTCACTGGCTCAGCTTGAATTTTGGTGAATTGAGCTGGTGGAGTTGCAGTAGGAGAGTATCAAACCAGGCAAAATGGGAAATTAGTCCATCCCTAAATCAATGGCTTTCAGCTGCTATATTTGTTCTGTATACAAGAGTGTGCAAACCGATTTTTGACATTTGAAAGACGTTTTCTCTGTTGGCACATGCAGAAGAAATGGATTTTAAAGGAGTATCAGTTGTGTCTCTTTGCAGATGGCACAGCTAAGTATTACAGATAAAGTTTGAAACCTCCTTAACTATGTTCTTCCAGTACTCTCCAGATCAGGTCAAAATTCCTCCTTCACAGTTCATACTACTTATCAAAAAATAATCCTGTCATATGATCTCCAAAAGTTACAAAGAGTCATTAGTTTCCACAAAGCAGTGCTAACTTTTCAACTTACTGGGTTCTGTGAGGTGTGTCATATACAACTGACACAGAGCTATGGAAAAAATGTGCAAGTGGAACAATAAGTAAGTATAGACCTTCAATAGCTCAAATTACATTGTTCATTTGCACTTGGATTTGCCAGGAACATTTTCTCAGAAGGTAAAAGCTCCATTTTTCAGCCTCAGCCAAACCCTTAATCATTTACCTATATAATAGCAGGGGGAAAAGGGATTTAACAAAGATGTTTGCATCAGCTAAGCATACACAAATTTTGCTTTCCTCCTGCTTTTCCTTTTTTATGCTTGAAAGAGGTGGATCTGCTCCAGAAATTAGATCCCTGTGCCCTTTGCTAGACCAAAAGGCAAACACATGACAAAACATGTCCTTGTCCTGTGCTCTTGGAAAAGATTCCAGGTGCACTTTTGTGTGTGCTGACTGTGTCAAAAACCACATTTTGGTTGCACCATGAGATGAATGGGAGAAGAACAGGGCAGGGAAAGAGAGCAGCAGGGATTTGTATGTCAGAAATGCTTCTGTGTCCTGATTCTGCCTGGCTGTGAGCATCTGAGTGACCTTTAGAAGAGAAAAAGGGCGAGTAAGAAGACAGGGAACAGGTTCTGCCTGTCTGGAGTAGCTGGCCACTATCCATCAGTAACTTTCTCTTTTTTTCCCTTTTGTTTTATTTTTTAAATTTTTTAATTTTTTTTTTTTTTTTTTTTACATTCTCCTTATAAACATTTGTCACTACCATAATATTTAGGATAACGTATCTGGCCTACTATTTCATGCAGTCTAATATATCACTGGTGTTTGTCTAAATCCAGTTTTATCTGATAAAAACATAAAAATTTATGATGTATCTTTAAAACTGAAGATTAAAAAAGGAGAAAAAAAGAAAGCTGGATGTTTGTGTGATTTTTTGAACGGAGATAGAGTAAAAATAGGCAAGTTTGAGGTAAAAGCAAAAGGAAAACATTACATAAATACATGTCAGGAAATGTAAATAGCTAGATGAGACACTCCAGACTGCTACAGGGAAGTTGGGAAAGTCAGGGAGAGAGCACAGAAAACTCAAGTACATTGTGTGAAGGCAGGAGTTATCTTGGGAATTACAAGCCAATGAGCTTAGCTGTCCAGAAATACACTGGGAAGATATGAATCAGTGCACTAGGGTCTAGGGAATAATAAAAACATTTAAAGTGGTCAACATATGTGTATAAAAGTGAAAAATGCAGTTCTTTTCTTAGGCAGCATGTCTGCTAAGGGAGACAGGAGAAAAATTGCCTGGATTTCAGTAAGACTTTTTAACACTTCTCTGTGAAATTTTCCTGATAAACTAGGGAGAAAATTCTTCTTGAAACTACAATGAGGGGGAACTACATCTGATTGTAAAGTGGCATTTAAGTCAATTTTTGATCATTTTCTGTCAGATTACGGTGCATCTTAAGTTTAGGGAGGTATTTGAGGACTCTGGGACAGTCTGATCAGTTGGAAGACAACCTGTTCTTTTCCAGGTGTTGTTCACATCGTTGCTAAATGCTGCAATGACAAAGGAATGCATTTATGATGCATGAGCAGTTATGAGCAAAGTCAGAAATTAAAAACAAATTGCTGTAAAATCAGGCAGATGAAACCACAAAGCATAAATTGTGTGGATATACTTAATAATATTATAATAAGGAAGGAAAATCAAATAACTGTCTGGGGGAAGGGAAGGTGCGGGAAGGGAAGG
>NC_031799.1:70910870-70911746 GCF_001522545.3 Parus major | reverse complement strand
CTCATCTCTGAGGCTGGAGAGCTGCATTTGCCAGGGACTTCCACTCCTCCAGCACCAAGGCCAGCTGAGCACTTGCAGCTTTGCCATCAGACCTTTCTTTAGTATCCACTCTCAAAATGCTCAGTCATGGTCTGGTCCTTCTGTAGCTGAAGCAGAAATAAAATGTCCTTCTGCCGGTCTCTGGTGACTTCGTTCCTGCTCTTGCCAAAATGCACAGGTGGTGTGTGGTCACTTCATAAAAATTGATGGGAAATACCAAAGGGTGATCCCTGGCAGAGAACCGTGGTGGTCCTCATCACCATCAGGAGACATAGTGCAGACTATGGAAGAAAAATGAAAACTTGAAATTTATGGATATTGATAATTCTTCATCACAGACATTTTAAAAAGTTTAAGTTCAAAAAGTATTTTTCTCTTTTTAAAGTAGTGTGCAAGGAAATTATAATTGCATTGGCCATTTCTTTCCATGCACGGCAAGGACATCAGGAGTAATTTGTCCTGGGTTGATGTTATGGTGCTTGTATCCCCAATGGTCTGTTCTGTTTCTGCTACAAATTAAGTTCCACATCTTTAAGACTGGTTCCAGTAGCGAACCTATTTGTTTTCAGAAATTCTCCAGACTATGTTGTCTGCAGCAGGGACAGACTGCGGGACAGAGCTCTCCTTTGCTTTTAGTTAGTTTTTAAGCTAGATGAGACAGAGGAGTTCCCCGGATGCTGGGGTGGGGTTTTGGGGTTTTTGGGGGGGTTTTATTATTTATTTATTAATTTATTTATTTTCTTGGATCTGTTTAAACCTGCTCTGGACAGACAACTCAGAAAAACTCAGGAGCTCACGCATGTGACGCAACGGGGGCTGGGTCTCGCCACTTTCCAG
>NC_031799.1:70888935-70910770 GCF_001522545.3 Parus major | reverse complement strand
GGGCTTTTTCTTTACTTTCTTTTCGTGTGGGGTTTTGTTCGATACGTTGTTACTGTCCCGGCCTGTAGCGTGGAGTACACGGGACTAGCCTGTGTCTCCCTTCGGCTGCAGCTCGATATTAATAAACAGGCCAGGCTTTAATTACAACAAAAGTCTCGAGCCTCGTTTATAACAGATCTGCCAGTGGTTTGTGGCCTGAATCTTGTCCTCTATTAGGAGGAAGTACCCCAATGCGATCATCCTCCACTACATGGATGACATTCTCACCAGTGCAGGGACTCTTTTTCCTATTAGACTGTGCTCTTCAAGATGTCACTGAAGCTGTACAGAGCAGGGGGTTTGAGATCACCAAGAAGATCCAGCACATCACCCTGTGGAAGTGCCTTGGCCTCACAATTGCAGAGAGGATCATCATGCCCCAGCCTCTACAGATGAAGGATGATCCAAGGACCCTCTGAGATCTACACCATCTCAGTAGGAGCACCAACTGTGTTCATCCACTGCTGGGGATCAATACCGAGGACCTCACACCGCTGTTCCATCTCTTGAAGGGTGATGAGGATGTCGATGCTCTGTGATCCCTAACACCAGAGGCCAGGGCACTGGTAGAAAAGGTAGCTGATGGCATAAACACCAGGCAAGCACACGGATACTATCCATAGATACCTTTCTCCTTAGCTATGCTCAGCACCGGCCCCAAATATTACACACTCAGATTTCAGTGGGATCCCCAGATATCAGATCCTGTAATAAGAATTGAGTGGGCTTTTAGAACCCACCAGCCTGGCAGAACCATCACAGCAGCACAAGACATTATAGCTCAGCTAATAGTAAAGGCTAGGACCCACCTGTATGCCCTAGCAGGGATGGACCTCGCTAACATCTATTTGCCTTTGACCACTGACCATCTAAATTGGTTACTCCAAACTTCTGAGCCATTGCAATATGCATTAGATAGCTACCCCAGCCAATTTTCATTTAAATTAATTTTCTTAAACTGTTCAATTTGGTGCCAAAACCTAAGAAGTTCAATTCCATTAAAGGCTCTGACTGCCTTCACCGATGGATCCAGGACTTCCATAACTCTGTCATCACCTGGAAGGACCTGGCTACACAGCAGAGTCAAACATTGAATTAGTCCGTGTGTCTCCTCATATCACCAAATCAGTAGCAATGCTCAGAGTCTTCTCCATATTTAATTAACCATTTAATCTGGTTAACAATTTAATCTGGTCACTGATTTGGCCTGTGTTGCCAGGGTAGTTCAGAGGGCAGAAAATTTAATCCTAAAAGGTATTTCAAATCCCCAATTACGTAGTTTACTTACCTGTTTATCTTCCATCCCACATAAAAAAACCCCACTATGTTATGCAGACAAGGTCCCATTCCAGCCTTCTCAGCTTTGTTGCAGGAGGCAACAGGCAAGCAGGCGCCCTAGCCATGGTGGCAAACATGTTTGAACAAGCAAAAATAAGCCACCAGTTCTTCCACCAAAGTGTACCCACACTAGTGAGGATGTTTAAAGTTAGTAGAGAGCAGGCAAGATCCATAGTGGCTACATGCCCTGTCAGGCTTATACTCTGCTGTCTCTCAGAGCTGGAGTCAACCCAAGGGGACTTTAAAGTCTCCAGCTCTGGCAGACAGATGTGACCCATTTTTCCCCCTTCAGCCATGTAAAATACATTCATGTGTCCATTGACACATCCTCTGGAGCTGTCTTTGCTTCCACCCACACAGAAGAAAAAAAGCAAAGATGTCATCAAGCATTATCTCTTAGCTTTTTCCAACTTCCCCCAAGAAACTAAAACAGACAATGGCCCTGCCTACACCTCACAGCAGTTCCACTGATTTTTAAATCAGTGGGGTGTGTGGCATAACACAGGCATACCTCATTTCCCAACAGGACAATCCATTCTGGAGGGACCCCACCATTCCATCAAATGGGTCCTTGATCAACAGAGGGGGGGAGTCCAGGTAATATCTCCCATTGAGAGAGTGGTGAAGGTGTTCATGTTCAACTTTCTGAACAATTCATTCAGGGAGCCTACTCCCCTGATCATCAGGCACTTTTCCAATTTGACCCAAGCACAATTAAAAGACACACTGCCTATGTTAAACAAAGACCCTGAAACTAAACGGGTTATGGGCTCCTACCCACTAATAACCTGGTGGGAGAAGGTATGCTTGTGTTTCCACAGGGGCAGGCCCAAAGTGGATCCCATCAAATAATATAAAAAAATTTATCAAACTTATAAAGCCAACATCAGGACGATGGCCAGAGGAAGCAGAAGAAAAGACAAATAACAGTGGGGAGGCCTGGAAGAGGAGGAGACAGAAGCAAAAAGATCATCCACAAAAAAAGAGCCCCACGGCAGAGGACATGGCATTGGACTAAACCTACTCAGAAATTTCCCACCGAACTGAAACTGTGTGACTAGACAATCCCATTCATGTTTTGTCACAGAATTTTTGGAGTCCTGGTAAAAAGAAATACAATTTCTGCATTTCGCAGGCTCTACTTTTAAGTTTTTGAATGTTTGAATGTCTTGAAATTGCAACTCTGCCCATCCAGGGCCTCAGGAAGGACATTTCCCCTTTCCACCTGCAGGTACCAGCTGGTACCAGTTCTTGGGGATGCAGCAGTCGCCACTTGATCTCCAAAAGGGGACTTGATGGCCAGGTCTCCATCTCCAAAAGGGCTCACCAGGCTGCTCAGGGACTCACAGGCCCCAGTGACACCAGGCCTGAGAAAAGCTCCCCAACCTTGCAAGATATCTTGGTGTTCCCCCAGCCCCTTTCCATCAGCAGGAGACCCACAACCCGCTTCAGAACAACTTCCTCGACATTCCTGTGCCCCTGAAATCCCCTCACACGGCAGGACTTCGGTGCCAACAGCCCACAGCCGTCCCCAAACCCACAGAGTCCCTGTGGCCACTTGGTGTCCCCACATGTCTATGGTGTTACTGCCATGATCTCCCTCGGCACCACGTCAGTTTCTACTGTGCGTCGGACAAGCTCCTGGGAACTGCCGCAGGTTCATCCTACTAATGCACAACCTGACACCAGGAAAGAGCGGCCATCCAGCACCTCAGCACCAGCCACGGATAGCCCCAGCTCCCGTCAGTCACCCCTGATTTTACTCTTTGCCTTTTTCTGCATCTTTAATTTGTGGAAGTGTGGCTGGATTTTACTCTGCTGTCACGGTGGGGTGTGAGGAAGCAGCACAGCTGTAATAGCTGCAATACTAATGACTCGTATATGCAAAAATGACTCGTAGTCATTTTTGGAGGCAATATATTCAAAATGCCATGGGAAAATAAAAAAAAAAAAAGTCATAACCAAGGTTATTTCTGTCATCTCACTGTAATCGAACTAATGTCAGTTTTGTTTTGATGTGAAGCTTAATAGATTCAAAAAGCCCTCAGAAATTGAACTAGAATGACTCTCTAAAAAACTAAATCACAGTCTCTTTGATCTGGATTGTCTTTGTGTAAGAAAAACCTTCAAAGTATTGCATGGAATATCTGAATTCTAGACACTGAGCAGAACTCCAAAGGGGATTTTGTTGTCCCATGTCAGCAGCTCAAGGCACTTATATACATCCACAAGAGATTCTGAGCATACATAAGTGACACTGGGAAGTAGTAAAGCTTTAGAAGGAAGAGCACAAGTCCTGAAAAGGAGTACTGAACACTGTCTACTGAGAAAAAGAGTTATTTAAGCACAAAATACACATGTATGTAAACAGTCAGAGTATCATTTACTTACGTAGCTTTTCAGTATCTTTTACTTTTTCAGTAATGCCAAATTATTTGATCCAGAAATGATTAGGTGTGAAAATACATAACACGACTTACCCAGCTGTTGCATAGAAAAGTGTTTTTCTGATGCAGTGAAACTGCACTTAATGCAAAATTTGCACTTACAGTCCAGACTGTGTCCACAATTTCATGGTTAGAGGATGAGATATCCTTCTGAGAAGATGGAGAAGAGAAGTGATTTTCCTAAGATGGTGCAGGAGTTGCTGTTTTCCACTTGTTTTCTCAATAACAAAAATGGGAGAGCGTGGACATAATTTTCTGAGCCTGAGAGAGTTTTGGGCTCTCAGTGGCTGGTCAGTTTCCCAAGGGAAAGTCTTCTCCCTTGATGGCTGTTGTATAAATAAGATTTTAGTTCTCAAAACAATGACACAGATGTTCTGAGAGTTTTTTTTTTAATCTTGTACCACCAATGGGATGAGAGAGGTGTTGTTCCTTGTACCAATCTTACATAAACAAACACAGTGAGACCAGCGTCTGTCACTTTACAAAAAGCCCACAAGTGAGGTCCTTCTTCTGTCAAAGGGCTTCACCAGGCAGCTGAGCCTGTCTAGGAATAAGCAGGTGTTTTCCCTCTCCCATAAGTGCTTCAACACCTATTGGTCGCAAGATGTGCCCTTGGGGTTGCTGTAAATTGTCAGCAGCTTGAATAGTGCAAAGTTCGCTCCATTCTGACATCCAGACAGTGAATTGTGTACCTGTCAGCATAAGTGGCACCGTTTGCTTAAGGTCTTGAGGTGCCAGATCATAGGAGTTCACCACAGTTTCCAATAGTAAGAGGGGCACTAATGCCGTTGTCTAAGGCAGTGCAATGCAGCTCTTTTATGATACCTTAAGGCAAGCCTTCCCATCCTAGGTGGTTGATTGGGCTGGTGAATGACCAGAAAAGTGTGCAATAAATCAGCGTTCCCCTCTGTGGCAGATTGTTTTTTCACTGCTGTCCACTGCTCATGCAGATCATGGGGAGGAAAGGATCAGGCTCCCCCTCTGGATCAAATGGATCAGGGGACCAGGGGCTCTGGTTCTCCTCCCACAGCCTTGCCAAGCTTACAATCAGAACCATATATTTCACTCAGGGTGCAGAGGGGTTGTCAAGGTGGCACAAGAGTTCTTTCTCGGGTTTTCAAGTATTCCTTGATCACCTTGGTCCCACAAAGCAACCCCTAAAGCGTCCTGTGTCTGAGGGTGAGAAACATTGCATTAGCCAAAGTCGAACCACAGTCTTTAGCCCATAACAAGTCTTTCCAAACTGTAGGTTCAATTTTCCTGTTGCATTTTTTCCGAGTAAGTTTCAAAGTCCTTTTTGCAACATCCTTTTCTTCCTGTGATACTTTACTCCCCGTTGTTCTCAGCTGCTTGCCTTCAGTCCTGCAGAGAGGTCGATGGGGGCACCAGGGGCTTCATTTCGGCTCCTGTAAAGTGTCAGCTGATTTTCAGAGTGGTGAAGATACTGAAATGTTTATTACAAAAAGCAAACTGGTTTTGTACAGTATGTCCTTATGTAGTATTTCTTCTCTAAGTGGGCTATCACACATTGCCATGTCACACCATACTTAAATGTCCTTTTTTGGGGGGTGATCACCTGCTGGTCACTTGTCCAGCAAGCTCTTTCCTGATGGATGTCCACCCCATGGCATTTCTTGCCCACAAGGTCAGGTGGAGACAAACCTTTCTGTGTTGCCATGGCATTATCTCCCTCTGCAATGTTCCTGCTCAGAAGATGAAGGAGAGAAGTGATACGAGCTACGAGTGGTGTCATCATTCTTCTGCCTCCAAGAGATTGATGCTGCATTCCCTCAGCACCTCAAGCTTGCCGTGTTTTTCAGTGATGAGTGTGTTGCTGCTCGCTTTCAGGCTGCAGGGAAGAGGAAAAGAGGGGGAAAGGGGATCACTGGACCCAGAATGATCTTTAGAAGGCCTAGTTAAAATGAAGGGCTGATCACAGCTGCACCCTTGACTTTAAAGGTGAAGGTTTGGGGGATTGGAGACAGCAGATTGCAGAGCAAAAGTGCAAAAAAGGGAAAGGAGGCAAGGGGTGAAATAAATGCAAATATACTAAGGAGTCAAAGCAGAAATAATAAACTAAATGAGGAATGAGAAAGGATTAAGTAAAATTGTATGAAAGAGATGATGCAAAAAAGGCATTTGATTTGTGAAGTTTTTCAAGCACATCCATCCTTCATTTTGAGACAGACAATATTTTCTAACAATTTCTTAATATCTTAGAGGAAAAGCTGTGTTGGCCAAAATCCTGGGCATGATCCCTGGTGGCAGTCTTGGTGTGATACGTAATAACAATGTGACATAAGAGAGAAGCAGGACGATTAAAAAAGTGCTGACTGAAATTTTTTATGTGACTTCGGGTACAAAACTGGCATTCAAATTTATAAGTGAAGAAAGAGTAAGATGAAAACTTTAGATATGAAATGGAATTATAAACTATTTGAAAACATAGGTAATAAAGAAGGATATTTGGTATTGGAATTAGTAAGTTTTCTGCTATGTAAGAGTTAAAATGCTTTTATGTGGAAACAATCTTCACTTTACAGCAGCATTCAGGAACCAGGTGGAAAAAAATACTTGCTGGGGTCTTGGGACAACTATTTAACATTCAGTATCTTCACTCTTATCAACACACACACACTTGTGTTGGAAACACCACCAGAGCACCCTGATGGCAGTGCATATTCTTCTCCAAAACCAAATTTTGTCTATTAACATTGCAATGTGCAGTAATTATAGTTCCCAGGGAGGGCATAAACAATTTATAGCTTATGCAACCACTTGTGTCACTTGGAGCCATTAGGCCATAAATAGCTCACAATCACTGACATAATCAATCAGATGTGCTTTACCACATGCTTGTACTGTTGAACATCAAGCTATCATATGGCCTTTATTTCATTATTATTTATTGTTAAATAGATATTATTTATTTAATAGTTGGTATTAGGCTTGCAGTAACAGGAACCACTGTATGTAAGGTCCAAACTTTTACTGGTTTTAAGTCACAGTAACCCTAGATGTTATATAGAATATGAAAAAAATGTATGTAACTATAAATATAAATATGATTATGCTATATATAATTATATATCAGCATTATTTCTTGTATTCTATGTTATTACATGCACAATATTGCTCCAAAGAATTTGCCTCCCCATCAGTGCAGCACCCATGGATTTCAAATACATTTTTGAATTCTGATTCCTGGCACAGATAAGGAAAACAAACCCAGTAGCAGTTTAAATGAAATAGCTACTCAAACATGTAGGGGAAAAACTGACAAAAATTCAAAATTTTAATTTTCTTTTTTTTTCTTTTTTTTTTCTTTGTAATCTCCTGTTTGTAATGTCTCAGTTGAAAATATGTCTCTAAGGGTATTTCTTTAGTTGAAATACTTCCTTTTATTTTTAAGAGAGTGTAATATAAATTAACAGACTAGTTTAAAAATAAAGATTATCACCATTGCAGATGACCTTTTTTTTCCTTTCACTGTTCTGTAATATCACCTCTTACAAATAATTTTTCATCCCATTATGAGTGAATTTCAAGTGCTTTGGAAAACAGCCCAAAATATCTGATTGCACTAGGCCTCTGACAACCTGCCACTTCAAATTCTTGAAGCTTGCTAATAGAATTTTATTTCTGGGAAGATGTTTGCTCTTCTGCAGCAGTAATTGTGGGTTTTTAGGGTGAGAGATTACCCAAAAAGGAGAAAGAACATGGGTAAACATCGACCGTACCAAAGCAGAACTCAGATCCAATAGAGTAATTTTCACTTGTGTGGTGACAATGGATGAACCTGAGCTTTCTCTACTTAGAATCATTTAAGGTGGACAAGACCCTTAAAATCACTGAGTCCAACTTGATAAATTTGAAAATAACTTTTTTCTGCCCCATTACCAAGCAGTGTATGTTTGCATGAGAGGCAGATGTGACAACCTCTACACTGCAGAAACACCCCTTGAATAATTGCTCACATACTCTGGAGAAGTGCTCATTGTCAGCACAAATCGTACAATTTTACTTACTCTATGTCTAGTGTAAAACTGTAATTTCTCCTGTTCAAATACCAGACCCTCTGTATGTGAATGGTACATATGAGTGTATTTGAGGTGATAACTAACCCCATTACTTACAGAAAATTCCTTAATCTAATGAAGTTTTCAATAAGAATATTAAGTGTTGCAAAAGTTGTACTTAGATCCCACAAGAAGTAAAAAAAAAACCAACAAAACAATAAATTAAAAGCAAAATAATTAATTACACCCTCTTAGACAAATTGATCCTCAGAGCAGAAAAATGACCATACTGAGAGGGTGGAGGGTTTAATCAAACCTCCTTGAAGATTTAGTGTTTTCTTATTTACTTTTCCAAAATATAGTTGTGGTTTGGGGTTAATTCTTTCGCATTTCGAATTCTGCTTAAAACACTTCAGGCGATTGTTCTTCCAATTTAACACAACTGGTGTGTATTAGTGGCTACATTTTCTGGCAAAGCTGGAAGTCTGAAAGACTAGAAGTGCCTGCCAGGCTAGAAAAGCAAAAGTAGGAGATACTGCCACGTTCACCCCAGTGTAATTCAGTAGCCTGAAATTCAATTAGGTGCCACTGGTTATTGGCTGTCATCTCAGAGCTTCGAATCCTGTGGAAATGGGATTGCAGAGAAAATGTGGAGATGCTGCCTGGAACTCTGAGGCACTGCCAGATGTGCCTGTGCTTAGCACATCTCTGCTGCTGTTCATATTTGGTACCTAAGGGGGAGGAAATCAATGAGGAAATGATGTATTTACAGCATTCTTGATAACAAAATCACCCTAATCTTGGGGGCAGTAGATCAGGCACAGAGGCTTCAGTGTGTGTCTGGACTCAACAGGTCAATATTAATTTATAACTTCATTTATTGCCGTGGGGTTTGTTTGCTTATTTATTTCATCCTATATATATATATATATATTTTAAAATTATTAATTATCTAATTACTGTGCTCACATCACTCTGGATATTAGGCTGTCACCTTTGCTTTCTCCCACATAATAAAGCAGAAATGACAAGTTATTTTTACACTTCAGCATCTGAAAGATGCAGAAGCTGATGTGTTGCCTTGCAGATCCACAAACAGAAAAGGTAAAGTAAATCAGAATGGGAATTGCTTGCACAGTCCTTTTTTTGTGTATTCACCATGCTGTCTCAGGAATGGCTGCAGCCACTCCGTATAATCCTGTAATGCATCAAAGTACACACAATATCCAAAATTCAAGGAAACCATTTAGGGGCAAGGGAGGCTCTTTGAGCAGTTTCTCCAGATGAAAGGAGTCAAGGCTGTTAGGTAGAAAATACCAGTTCATCCTGAATGCTGCAATAAACAAATCTAACAGAGGAATTAACATCAGTGTGAACACCTCTGTGTTGATTTTTAGCTCCAGGTGCTGCACTGGCAGCGAGATTTTAGGCTAAAACTGCCCTCCTCTGTGTTTTTTGCAGTGCACAGTTCAGAGGGCTCTGGATGGAAGCAGGAGTATGGCTTCCAAAATACACTCTAAAGCAGACATTCCTGTCTCATGGAGAAGTCTAGGTGAAAAAAAAAAAAAAATTAAGAGGAAGAGTTCTTACTTTGAAAGGCATTTCTTAGTGTTTTTACATCTACTTCAAAAGGATTATTTTACAGCTTTAGTCTTTGTTCTCTGCAAAAGTCTATGAACAGAATGTTACTGTTAAAGACATTAGATACTATTATATATTAATAGATATTTTTATTAGATAAATAATCACTGTTACAGTGGAGATATCTGTAGATAAAATTATATTATGTTAAGCAGCTATTTACATTTATTTATTTATGAGGTGTAGTCTTCTACTGAATAAAATTCTCGAGGAGTCATTTTGCAAATTAGGACAAGAATTTTCCAAGCTACCAGAGTTAAAGGAGTTTTATTCTCCTCCTTCAGAAAAGTCTGAAGGAGGAGAATAAAAAAAAGGGGGAAAATAATAAATAAATAAAAGGGGGAAAAATGGGCTTTTTTAGTGTCTAAAAATAAAAAATGCTTTTGCCTAAAATGTTATTGTACTTTACCTGACCTGAGTTTCTCATGAAAGATCCATCTCTTTTATTCTTTTTATTCTTATTTATTCTTTTTATTCTTATTTATTCTTTTATTCATTATTAGCTTTCCTAAAACTTAATGTCCAGGCTTGAATGTGAGCTACAGATTATAATTAGGCTACTTCCAATTGTAATGCATAAAACTCCTAAGAATAATACATATTTTTACAACCAAACCGGTGGTGGCACTTTACATAAATATTTTTTCCATGGAATAACATGTTAAAAAAAAAAATAGATTATGAAGGAAAAAAAAAAAAACCAACATTTCTTCAGTCTTACTGACTGGGAAATTTTCAGAGAGAAAATATAAACCAGAGTAAATTTGAAACTAGATTTTTTGTTATTTAATACTTGATTACAAAGCAGCTATTAGGTCTATGAGATGAATATAAATATCTATACATATATAAATCAGCTTATCATTAAATTTTTATAAAGCATTTATTAATGTAAGAATCTTCATTTATGTTTCCAGCAATTTTTGCAGAAACCTACCCAGGCTGTCTGCCATCTACCCCTCACATGTTGCCCAGCACAGGAAACTCTACATGCTTGCTAATGGTAAAATGCTTTTTAACATTAAATACAACTTCTAATTTTGAAAAAAACCCAAAAAATATATGCTACATTTTATATTGCATTCATGTATTTTGAATATTGGGGTTTTTTAAATGGTTATTGCATTATTATCTTTGTGCATTTTACATTAAATGCTAGCAGATTTGACCTAAAAATCTTCTACACCCTTTTCAGACTTTTGGTGTCTGTTCAGATGACCTAAATATAGTTTTGAACTGCTAATGATCCATCCAACGCTATCTACAGGCAGGATGGAGCACAGTTACTGAAATGTCATACTGACAGATTTCAGTTGTGCTTTCTTCTAATGTGTCAAAATTATCATTTCTGTTCTGCACCAGAACCTGAGTGGATAAACGATTGCAAAAGTACTTAAGGAACCTGATGTTTATTTTAAAATCGTGCCTTTCTTTCACAACCCCACCTGAAAATTCCTGGGGAAAAAACTGAAGAATGAAATCTATTTTTTGGGATCTCCTCAGTAAATTTCCTGCCATGGAATTGCTTCCTGATGGAATATCCAGCAGCTCAAACCTGAAAGGTGTTCCTGGCATCACTGAACATTGAAAACACGAACCCATGAGTACTGCTAACAACTTAGCAGCTGTTAGTATTTAAACATGCCAATTAACTTGTCATTAGGGCAAATTACTCACAGAGATCTGCAGTGCTGTATGTTATCTGATATAGAGTGAAGTAATTTCAAAGCAAGTCAGGTACATACACTGCATAGAGGGGATAATCTGATAGCTGTCAAAAAATAAAAACAAAATAGAAATATATTCTTCCTTCTCACTTAGGCAGTTGTACAGCCACCAACCACACTCTCTGCTCCCTTCCTCTTTTTATTTTATTATTATCCTCCTTGTTTTCTTACACTTGTTGGCAGGTTGCTCTGGGATTTCTTGCCTTGGTAGTGTTGCCTCCACCCCAGCCCCAACTGGAGGGGCAAGTGCTGCTCTGGAACTATGATTCTAATTCCTAAATAATACAGATTATAATATATTCGAGACAAAATGTCAGCTAGCAGGGGCTGTTCAGGAGCTGCTTCAATGAGAAAACGAGACAAAACCCTGAAATATGGGTGGAAAATCAGGTTGGGGCATGTGCAATAAGCATATATAAGTTACATGAACTTAAAAACCTGCAGATAGAAGAGATTCACAGGCTGGGCTGGTTCTGGGCAGCATGGCCTTAGCAGAGCCCTGTTTTGACCCACACAACCAAAATTGGCCCAAAACGCAGTAGAAATCCTTCATACTGCTCTGCATGTTTTAGTTATGATTTATTCTTGCAGGAATGCTGATTATAACTTCGATTTTTGATTATGGCCAAGGCACATGTCTGTGCTGGTGGAACAAAACCTGGGACTTGTGCTGAGTGCTGAAAATTTGGTGGCCAGCAGAAAAACAGAAACACATCAACATTTTCAGTTCTTTCCGAGGAGAGCACTAACCGCTGCAGAGATCCATTAATAAAGAAATTTAATTACAAAGGCTGTGGAACAACCCCAGTGATGCTGGGGTTGGTTAACAAAGGATAAATTGAACAATAGGGAGGAACAAGAGTGCAAGCAGTGCCTTATTTTGTGTCACTGCCTCACCTTTTTTTGGCAGGATGTTTTGAAGATGCTGTGAGTGACAGTGACACCCAAATTTGTCAGGAGGGGTGGCACTGGACGGTGGGCAGAGAACTGCCTGAACCAGCAGAACACAGGGCCTTGCAGAAACCAGCAGCAGGCTTATTAATTGAGAAATTAATTGAAATAACACATGTTTCTAAACATCAGGGGATTAGGTTCACGAAGCCCTGCCTGAGGCACTGCTTGAGGTCCGGGTCAGCTTGATTAATTTTATTCCATATTGTTGGGTGTATAATTGCCTCTAAATACTAATAAAGAGATGGCTTTGTGGCATTCTGTGAATAGCAAAAACAAATACACACGAAATTTCGTTTTAATAGCATTTGGAAGACGGAGTCGTATTTTTGCACTCTTACATGCAGAGCATCGAGGTCCCTAAAAAGAAATCTACCTTTCATGGACTGAAATAACTTCTAACTTGTGTTGTAGCAATAACCAGCCTGCACCAGAGGAAGTCGCAGGGATTTCGGATGTTTCGAAGAGAAGTCAAGCCACAGGGTGCCGCTATTCTGCCAAAAAACCCAACTTTTCCTGCATTTCTGCCTGCCCGGTGAGTTCGGGTCAGCAGGGAAAGTTTGGAAGCGCCGAGGAATTGGTTTTCGCATCCCGGTGAGGAATTACGGGGTGTGTCAATTCCCTTGACTGCAGCCAGGGAAATGATTAAAATGAGGAGTGAAATTCGGCACGAACAGAGCGACAGAAGGGCGTAAAAAACGCAGAGGCAGAGCCAGACAAGCTCCCAGCAACTTCTCCTTTCCACACAAAATCCCGATCAGATGCTTTAGTCAATGGTTTAATTAGTGCGTGCCGTATTTAGACAGGCTCCTAACATTTTGGTGTTGATCCCCCCCTCAAGATCTTGATGCTCCACCTGTTCTGGTGTTATGCACAGAGTTCCTAATTTGAAATCTGTCTCGTTGCCGAGCTGCAGATGCCTCCTGGCAGCCTTGTCCTTCTGTACCTGGGAGGAAGATGAGGTTAAGTCATAAATGGCTCTTCCCAGCCATTCTTCAGAAAAAAAACTGCTCTGCACTGATGGAGTAAATCCGTGTTGAAATGGCCTTGGCAGAGATCAGCTCTCTTGGTCAATAGAAGTCATTTATTCAATTGGTTTACAACCAAAGCTGCAAAATAACCTTGTTAGGGAAAAAAACAAAACTGTAGTGTCTTGCAGTTGCTTCTTTTAGAATTCCCAAAGTGAGGAAGTGCTTCCTCATCTTTATACTGATTTTGTAATGCCTCACAGTGATGGTTTTCAAGAATACACATTCTCCTGCTTTTTAATAGCTACCTTGCTGAGGAGAATGGAATTACTTTTCCTTAAACTGCTACAAAAACATAACAAATAGAAGAGTTTCCTACCTCAGCTCACTGCAGTACCTAAAATTTTTTGGATTTATTAGTTTTTGTTGTTTACACTTCTCCTACCTCCCAAGCCTTTTATTGATGTTCTAAAATAGGAATGGAAACCAGGCCTCACCACCTCTTGGCAATTAGACTAAACTAAAAAAAAATAAAAAATTGCATTTCAAGTAACTTTATTATGGGTAGAACACTGCCATATTTACATCTAAAATAGCTGCTAAAAAGAAGTCATGGAGTGCAAAAGAGTGGGATTAGCTGGGCTAAAATATACCACAACCACCTATATAGTATTTGGGATTTAAAACTTAAAGGGTGGCAAACACTAAAGTAAGAATTGAAGCATAAACAAATAAAATTATTTTTATCTTGCACTTACTCTATTTAAATATATGATTATCTTCTTTATAAACTTCTCACCTCTCTGCACAACTAAGCATAAATATAATTAATAGAGATTTTATTTGTTTGTATTCAGTAATATACACTATTTCTTAGTATTCCATAAAATTATGCAGAATTCCCCACTCCTCCAAAACTGTTAGGCAAATGTTAGACCAGTACTACTAAAAATAATGAAATTATTTTAAATATATTTTAATATGTTATTATTTATTTAATAATAAATAAATTAATATAATAATTTGAATATAATTTAAAATAATGAGGTTCTATGGGCACACCATTTCAGCCACTGAAAGTAATCAGAGATGCAAAGACAGTGGGAAAAATGTGCCAACTATTTAATGGACCAGTTTTTGAGGCTGTGTTAATTTACAGCTGAATAAAATGCCAGATTCTGTACCCATGCTAGCACACCATGGTTATGATTAAACCTAAGATTAAAGGTACTTGTGATTTTACATGGTAATATGAAAACTCAAAAAATGCAGGGAACATTTGGAAGCTCATTAGACTGAAGATCTGCTAATTAAAATTACATACTGCAGTTACAAAACGTGATTCCTTGATGGATTTATAATGTCTGGATGAAGAATCCTTGGCACATTTTAAAATAATTAGACCTGTACTGGATGCAAAGTTTGAATCACGGTTATTGTTGTGTCCTGACAAAGTGGAAGTCCTTGGACAGATAATTACAGACAGATTTTGAGCCTCAGTTTTGCCTCCTGAGAGGACCCACCAAAGGTACATCACAGCATCAAAACTGGACTTCCTTCAAATATAAGGAAAAACGTTAAAAAAGAGACCCCAAATACTGTATCTCAGCCATGTCAGTTTAATTTTGTTCTTAAGTTAAAAGAAATAAACTACTGCAGCAAAATTACTAACACTGCACTTCATCATCATCATCATCATCACCACCAACACAATCCAGATTCGTTACCTCATCTGTTACTTCATTTATTTGATCAGTGATGTTGTATTGATCAAGTGCTTATGCACTTTACTTAGCACCCAACTCTGAATTAAAAAAGCTGTAAAGCAGCATGAGCTCTAAATACTGTTATCTCAAAAAAAACAGTATCTACTTGTTAACAGGAAAACAATAAAAAATAGGATTGTAGTTTTTTACCTTCTGCCCTAGATTGCACCCTAAGGAATAAGTTTTGCAGTATGTCTGAGATATTAATAAATCAGATAAATCAGGAAAATAATTTTTTACAAGGAGGCTGTGATGTAGCTCCTTTTCCATGCAGGCTGACTCACCAAATTCCTGTTTACCCAGCCCCACTGAAGCCAAAATATGGGTTCTGCATTGTCTTACAAAGCTTTCTGCTTGTACTGCTCAGATAAAAGTTCTGCTCGTCCTTTGCACAACAGTGCTAACCCAGAATTCACTGATTATTCTTGCCTACTTAGTTTTTACCTTGTTCAGAACAATTGTCTCAATATCTTTCTCTCACAAAAAAAAAAAAAAAAAAATAGATAAATAAAAATACATGCGTCACACAATACTGACACAAAATGCAATGTAAGAATGGAGTGTAACTGCAAGAAAAACCTCTGCAGGTGTTCTCAAAAATCACTTTTGTTGAGTATCTGCTGTATTATTTAGATGCCTGGGCAACATGCACATTCCAGATAAGCTTCATGAACAAGAACTCTCCTTGGAGCTGTGGGCTGCCTGGCAGCAGGGCCCTTTTTTCTTGGGTATGAAACAAGAGTGGAAGTGGAAGAAGACCACAGAAAATCAGGTCAATACATACATTAAACCATAAAGGCAGCAACTGACTGCGTGTTTTGTGTGCCATTAGTTTCTGAAATACTGAAGAAAGCTGTCTCCAACACGAGTGGAAAGGAGCAGAAAGTCTGATGAGCTGAAGCATTGTGGACGAGGATCTTAAATACTTAATAGTCAATAAACAAATTAATTTACAAATAAATAATAAATAACATTATAAAAATGGTTTAGAGGTGTTGTATGACAAGATCTAGGTAGACTGGAGAACAAACCAGTGGAAGAGAGGGGTGAGTTTAAGGGTTTCCCCAGTTACCAGCCTGACAAGACACACCGGGGTGATATTCCATGGTGACAGGATAAAACAGGATTGCAGTGGAGAGTCCAGAGGGAGGCAAATGATGTCTTACTCCTCAAGAACTGAAAACTAAACAAATAGGAGGAAAAAGAAGAAGAAAAGAAGAAAAAAAAATGAAGAAGAAGGGTACTTAACTAGCTACATTTTTGTTTGGACTGTAGAGATCGGCAGAATAAGGAATTTTCAGCTTACACCAGTAGCTGCGTTTGAGGATCCATTCACTGACAGAGAAAGCACTGAGAAAAAAAGACGTGAATATTGTGGAATCCTCCCTCCTTTAGCTATTTTCAACCCAGTAATCCACACACCTGCACACAGAGCTGATCAGGAGATAAAGGAGTCATTAGAAGACAATAACTTATTTCTCCTTTGTGCCTACTGAAAGCTACAGTCTTGTTAAATGTTACTTCTGGATTAAAAATTGACTTTTGGGTAGAAAGAACAAAATGCCTGCATGCTTTTTTTAAAAAAAAATTGTGGGAATTCCAGTGTAACCTTTCCAAGGAAGTGTTGAATCTCCAGTGAAGTACTGAATGAAATACCCTGAAATTAAATCAAACAGAAAGAGCAGAGGGGGTTAGTAGGATAACTGCATTGATTAGGAATAAAATGGGGAGTTCCTATTTTATAGCACCTGTCCACAAGTTACGAGAGGACTGCTTTAATTGGAAATGCTGCTGCAATAAAGTTGCCATCCTTTCTGGCCTTTTATTTTATGCAGATCTCAGAGCAGTTGATAAAGTGTGATGAGGCACTTTATATTGTTGTCCCCTTACAACTTTTCTGCTGTGGGATCATGATGACAGCAGCAGCCCAGGCAGGAATTAGCCCATCATGTATCATGATACTCTCTGCAGTATCAGGGGCAGTACTGCCTTGCAAACTGAGAAAAAAAACCACATTTTTAGCTCTGAGCAGGGTTTGGGATCAGCCCCACTCAGAGATCCACGCAACACACCACAATTGATTTTTGCTGCTGTCAAACCAAGTTCTTGAGATGTTTAGGCAAGGACAACAAAAAGAGCTCTCATCTGCAGGAAAAAAAAAATTATAGTAACATCACATTCTGCTAGATCACATTCTGGGCAGGAAAACAACCCAGGTAAAGGCCCAGCAGCAAATGAAGATATTTTTCTATGACTTTAGGTTCTTGTTTAGGGAAAGAACAGTAAATCCACAAGGAAATCATTCCCATGCTTTGGAAAAGCTCTCTTCAGGAGACTTGCTCTGTGTGAATTTTGAAGCTGCCTTTGTTCACCTTCCATCCCACTGATAAAAGAAAAATTTTATCATAAAAATCACTCATCATGTCCCTAGACCTGGAAACTCTTCTGCAGCTGAACCACTGCGAGCATTTTGCTGTATCAGGGTCAAATGCACCTTTTTTAACTTCAAAATAATTTTATAATTGATTTTAAATCAACACAAAACACAGCACTGCTGCTGTTATAAACTTAGTAAAGCAAAATAACACTTACCAAAAAAAAACCACCCATGGCATTAAAGGGAATGGGTTATAACATAGATTATCCTGGTAGTCAGTGAATTATTTACTGGGTAGTGAATGTGGAAGAAGCAGAAAGAAAAAAAAAATTCTGAAAGAAAGAAATCACATGAATAGATTTTTTGTGCCACGTGCTGACTTCAATAAGGTTTGAAACAATTGTCATTTCAAATGTAAAGGCACAGCTTTTTTATTCAGATGGACTTCAAAATACAGAGTTTTAACACTAACATTTCTTGTTAGCTTTATAGCAAAAGGGCAGGATATGACTTGTGTTTCACTGTGGGGTAATAAATTAAGAATAACAACTTTTGCATGATAGTAACTATATTTTGCATTAAATTGAAAGGAGTATTAAGAGTGTGAGGTATTAGAAGATCCATTTCCTTTACAAACCTGTATGGTTTGTGGGAGAAAATAAAAGAAACACGTTTTCTATTAGTTAGTACTTTATCACTTAACACATCATTGCAAAGTACACTGTTAGCCTGAAAAATAATTTGAAGATCATAGCAGAGCCTCACACTCAGTCTTTCCTCTCATTTTCTTTCAAACTGTAAATGCTTTTTCAAGTGACAAGGCTTGCAGGATGTTACAAGGAAAAGCTCTTTTTGCCTCGAGAGACAAAGCATGAGGAGATATTTCTAGGAAAAAAGATATGAAGGTATAGGAGTAAAACAGAATTTCTGCTGTTCACTTTGTAATCCCAAACAAATGCTGTTTGTTCACGTGTCACTTATGAGCAGTCAAAGGCATAGTGAGCACGTGATGGGGAAATTTTGGTTGGCAAAGTGGCTGCTGCAGCCCTCACATACTTTACATGGCACAAAATTATGGACATTATTTCACTGTCCCATTATTCTTCAACTACATAATCTCAGAGATGAGGGGTGTAGGGAATTTGCTGACACCACAGCAGCCTTAATTTGTTCGAAAGTAACCCTTTATCCTAGATATCCTAGATCCCATGAAAACTTCCCTCTCCCTCAAGTACTCTCCACTGATCTGGAATTTAAGTGAAGTAAATTTTGCTGTGAACAAAGCTGCTAGGCACAACTCCATCTTAGCACCCAGATCAAACATACCACAAATTATTTTCTGTGCTGCATGCAGAAGAATGGCCTGACCCAAAGCTTTTTGAAAGGGAAGAGGAAGAATAGCATTGATTTCCAGAAGGCTCTGGCTTAGCCTGGAACCGAGTGCCCTCTTGGTGCTCAGTAAATTAAATTTTGGATACCATGTCTCGCCGTGGCAACACAACAGAAAATGTGAGATACAAAAGTAAATAAATCCAAAGTGCTGCTTAAATCGCTGTTACACAATGTGTCAATTGTGTGCCCCCATGTTTTTAATGCTCGGATGATCCCTGGGCTAGCAGACAGTGCAGAGCTCACGGGCAGGCGCTCCCTTCCCTTCTGCAGGTCATTTATGCAAATGAAAATGCTTCTCCACTGGCATTCATCATTTAAGGAACACATGATGGGGTTTTTGTAAAGCCTGTTCCTCAAGGTGTTTTTCCTCAGGCTAGGATCTCTGAAAGCTGTTCTTCTTACAGCAAACATTTTCTCTCACCTTAGAATCAAATTCTCTAACGCGTTTTTCTGGCGTTCGTCTTCTCCTTATTGAAGCTACTGAATATGTGATGCTGTGATTATTTTTTCTATTTGTCACCTTTTCCGTACTCAAATAACTTGAGCATTAAGAATTTCACTTTTCACCGGTATAAAATGACTCCTTCCCCCAGGCAGCCTGTTCCAGTGCTTAATAATCCTTCCAGTGAAGAGTTTTTTAAACGTGATATCCTGAACCTCCCCTGGCCCAGCCTGAGGCCGTTCCCTCTCCTCCTGTCCCTGTTCCCTGGGAGCAGAGCCCGACCCCCCCCGGCTGTCCCCTCCTGGCAGGGACTTGTGCAGAGCCAGAAGGACCCCCTGAGCCTCCTTTTCTCCAGGCTGAGCCCCTTTCCCAGCTCCCTCAGCCCCTCCTGGGGCTCCAGCCCCTTCCCAGCTCCGTTCCCTTCTCTGGGCACGCTGCAGCCCCTCAATGTCCTTCTTGGAGTGAGGTGCTCAAAACTGACCCCAGGATTTGTGTAGAATGGCTTTAAGCTGAAAAAGGGTAGATTTAACCTGGTTATTAGGAACAAATTATTCCCTGGCAGGGTGGGCAGGCCCTGGCACAGGGTGCCCAGAGCAGCTGGGGCTGCCCCTGGATCCCTGGCAGTGCCCAAGGCCAGGCTGGACATTGGGGCTGGCAGCTCCTGGGACACTGGGAGATGGCCCTGCCGTGCCTGGGCTGGGAATGGGGGGGATTTGGGGTCCCTTCCAACCCAAACCATCCTGGGATTCTGTCATTGTAAGTCAAAATAACACAGAGAAATAAAATAGAAATCTGGAGGAGAACCAGATTGAAGGTAATCCATCAGAACATGAATTCTTTTTGTTTTGGATTGTGAGACCGTGTCCACACTTTATTTAAGAGATAAATTTATAAAGAAAAAAAAAAAGAAAAAGTGGAAGACGTGCATCATAGCATGGTACCTATGCAGCAAATTCAACCATTGAGTCATAACTGCCCTTGCAATTTAAAGATGTCCTGTGTGCCATAATGAAAAATAGCGTGGAGTTGCACTTCTTTCAGATCTCAGAACACATTTTTAAATATCAAACTTCACAGCAATCCGTCTCATTCCTAAGCACAGCGATAGTGAGACATGCTGTAAGTAATAATTCTTTCTGCATCTGTCACTATGAAGATTAAGAAGATTCATCTCATAAATACTGGATTAAAACCAAAGATAATTTTGTGCTGAGATATCTACAGTGGTGTATCAAAAACCTGACAAAACAAAACTGCTTAATTGCGAAGCAGATGTTTGTAGCGTAGGGAAACCTCTTTTTTTTATTATTTTTCTTTTTTCCCCATCTTCTTTCAACCTTTTTTTTTAAAAAAAAATTTTACATACTTATACTGTATTATAGACAGCCTGATCTGAGGCTGGAACCAGTCCACACCAGGGTGCACAACAATAAACACATGTGGCAGTGTAAGGAAATTCTGATCTGGCAGGACCAGGCAATGTTTTGTTTAATTGAACTGTGTTAGGCAACATGGCAGGAAAAAGAAACCAGGAAAGGAACACAGCCAGGTAACTTCTGGCCTTCAGCAGCAATTTTGTGTAAATAAACTGTTTTTGGGAGCTGTCTCCTCCAGGTTCCTCAGGGAATTACAGACACATGTCCCAGAGAAGGCTAGGCTTGATGTGTGAGAGGGATAAAATTAATCTGAGATGTCAAGAGCGTGCTGATCTCTTCACTTAAACCTGATTTCCAACCTGCCTCTGCCCTTTCTCTGAGTGTCCTCCCACCTTTTCTGAGAAAGTGTGAGCCAGGTGAGAGCCAGCTCAGCAATTCCCTTGTGGGAGGCTTGTCAGGTCTGTCCTGTAGCAGTGCCAAACACCAAAGCCTGGATTTTCTGATGGTGGGGGGCGGGGAAAAAAAGGAAAAATAAAAAAGAGAAGCCAGTGTCAGCTGCCAGCATCATTACATCTCTTTTCAACAGCAGGGATTAAGACAGTGGCTGTAAATAAGTCACTAGGATCCCGAGCTGACTCTCCCTCGTGTTAATTTCAATGCTGGTTAATTACACGTGTCACAGCAGCAGGGTAGGATTACACCCTTGGAGAGCCTTTCCCCTGTGTGCTGTTGTGCTTCTCAGAGCACAGATGAAGAGGGGAAGCTGACTTGAGCCTTTACCCAAAAGATTTCCCTCCCACTCTCAGCCTATTATGACAAAACCAAAATCCTGACAGAAATACAGCCACTGAATCTAAACATCAGCCCACAGCTTTAGTTGCCCAGCAGTGGACACTTGCTAATTTTTACTTAAATCTTTCCTGGACAAAGGAAAATGAAGACACCTGACAACTGAAACACATCAGAGTAGTCAAATGGAGCATCAAGAGCATCCTCTTAGCAGCTGCCTTGGAGATATTTATATGCACTGATAAGATCCCGTCTCAGTCACCTCCAGACTAAACAGGCCCAGATCTTTCCCTTGTGTGCTTTTGTTGTTGTGAACCTTTGTGCTCTAATGATACCCTCCAAAAATTTGGATTGTTTCCATTATATAGCGTACCCACCTGAGTGGGTACCCAAAATCCATGTTGCAGGAGGATGGTGGAGAAGATTTTGAGCCCTGCTGCCCACTTTCTGGTACATAGCAGAGGGCATGGAGTGAGGGAGGTGGGGGAGCTGCCAGCCAGGACTGTGCTCTGGTGGCAGAGCTGGAAAAGCAAGATGTGACTGGAACAAAGTGGAACTGGGGC
>NC_031799.1:70837762-70887786 GCF_001522545.3 Parus major | reverse complement strand
CCTCGGGATGCGGCTCCCCCCGGGATGCGGTTCCCCCCGGGATGCGGCTCCCCCCGGGATGCGGCTCCCCCCGGGATGCGGCTCCCCCCGGGATGCGGCTCCCCCCGGGATGCGCTGTCCCGGCTCTTTGTCCCTGCGGAGGGTCCGGTTACAGGTTTGCGAGTACCGGCACCAGCAGCCGGGCCGGCTCCTTGCGGGGGAGGATGCCTTTGGGATACACTGTACCCTGCTGGGCTCGCCGGCGGGGCCTGAGTGGTTTATCTCAAAAGTTTCCTGTGTTTAGAAAACGTTTCTGATGCTATTTATATAAATAAATGTGTGCGTGTGTGTTTGTGTGTGTGTATATATATATATATATATATATGTATGTATGTATGTATGTATATATATATATGTGTGTGTATATATATGTATATGTATGTATGTGTATATATATGTGTGTGTATATATATATGTGTGTGTGTATATGTATGTATATATGTATATATGTAAGTATAGATGTAAGTATAGATGTATAGATGTGTATATGTATAAATATGTATATATGTGTATATATATGCGTATATGTGTGTATAAATATGTATATGTGTATATATATATGTATGTGTATGTATGTGTATATATATATATTTTTATATGTATATATATGTGTATATATATGTATATACATATATATGTGTGTATATATGTATATATGTATTTATGCACATATATTTTTAAAATTTTTTCATAAATATCACATATGTTCATATATATTTTACACAAATACATATATTATGCATATAATATATGTATGTATACACAAATATGTATCATATCTATCTCATATATCATAAATATATTTATGCATATATGTAATCCATATTATTATCTATTTTATATATCTACATGCATATTTTTGTATGTGTATATGCATATATGTGTGTATATATAATATTTAATATATATATGTATACACTTAAAATGTACAAGGTGTACATATACACAGATGTATATGTAATATATACATAATACATAATATGAAAGATCATTATATGCATAATTAATATACAGTATCATTAGATACATTATATATATTACATAAAAACAGTATAATTAATAAAACTATCCATACAACACACCAAAGCAATACTACATACTAATGATATATTAATACCACCTCCTATTGGGTTTATATAAATATTAATATGTATTAATGTCAGCAATATCTTAGTATTTTAACATTATTGATATATTTCTTAATATGAAAATTTTAGGATATGTAATGTTATATACATAACATATATACATATTATATATTATATACATAACATGTTAATATGATAATTTAGGATGTGTAGCATCTAAGATATTAATATAACTTCATGAGATATGTGGTTATAGATAAAATATGCTGTGTTCTATAGTATATATGACATATATATATATATGACATATATATTATAGTCTCTTATGCTGTTATTGCTATTATCTTTTAAGCTCCATTACAAACTTCACATTGTGGTAGCAGTCTGTAGTTTTGTGTAGGTTCTGTATAGTATTCAGAGCAGGCCATTACAGCATGCTGTTGGATGTTATTTAAATTACCTGAAATTTTGGCCCTGGACCAAAATTTTTGTTCAGTAATCCCCACTCTCGGGGGGATTACTGAACAAAATGTGTTTTCCATTGGGATGAAGGGATACTTCTCTCCTTTCTGAGGTGGAATGCATTGTGTTAGTGGCATTTTCCCCAGGTTACCCTATTTTGGAGGAGAAAATGCATGAAAGCATTGATTGATGCAGAACATCACCCCACAGATAAAGCTGGTACTGCTGATGACATCTTTGAATTTTGAGTTGTTGCAAGAAACTGATTCTCCCTGAAAGACTTCTAGAGTTATGTGCATGTGCAAAAAAAGGGATTTTTGTGTATTTTGCAGGCCTTCTCTGACCATCTGGTGGGGTAAAAGCTGCGTGGGATCTCCACAGCTGCAGGATTTGCTGTCCCCACTCACGTGGGCTCCTTGGTCTGTGCTTGTGGCACCTGTTTTCCTGTCCAGCATTTCCTTGGTAGGTAATCAAATGCAGACTGCCAGAAACTTCAGTTTCCTTGATGGCCATAGCTCATTTAGAATGAGGGATAACAGGAGATAGGTGTTTTAAATGCCATCAAGATGCATTTTGATATTTGCACCTACTTGCTCCCCCCCCATTCTCTTTCAGCTGTTGCTGAAAAGATAAATACTTCCAGAAAAAAGCCATCTGTGCTTGTCTTCCCTTGATTGATGCTGAGACCAGGTTTATACAGATAGTTATCTCATCTAAATAATGGATGGTTTTAGTGTCACAACTTACTTTTCCTACAGATGAGGATTTATTGGGTGATGGAAATTCTATTAACAGCAATTGAGTCCAACTTGGCTTTGCAAAACAGAGCATGGGCCAAGCTGAGACTCAAAAGAGTAATTTGTTAAATCCTTAGCATTGTGTGGTGTAGGGGAAGTTAAATTCTCCAGTTTGCAATCATCCTTCTTTGCATTTATGTATTCATTTTTTTTCCCTCAAGCAAATCTTCATAATTGGTGGTAGTCTAGAGAGAGATCCAGAATAATTATATGGGAAGTTTTGTGCGTTTTAGTGACTTTGGTATCATTTTACTTCAGTGAGTAAACAGACAGACAGGACTCTCTTTTCTTTTGGTTTCTCATAAAAACATCCAGCCAGACTCATGCTAGCCCTGGAAAAAGCAGATTCTTTCTTCAGTAGCAGTAGTGGTCAGTGAAGGTTTGCTGCTGGATTCTGAAGGTAGAATTGCTTGTAATTACATGAAATTGGTAAGAAGTTAAGGCACTGCTGGCTGATTTCTTTGTGTGGGGTCTCAAAGCTCAGGTAACTGATATTGTTTTATTCATTCCCCTTCAGCTGATGTTTTGGTAGGAGTTATCCTCAGGACAACAGAGCATGGAGAGATCAAGAAGGGGCTATGTAGGACTGAGCTGGAGTTATTTTGTGCACGTATGTGTGTGGAAGGGAGAATGTGATCTATGGAAATCTGGGCTTCATTCTTTGTGCTAGCCACAAAACAATTTGAGAGCATCTTCCTCATTTGGAAGGCTTGCTACAAAAGCTAGCAACGAAAGCATTCTTAAAAAACTTGTCAGAAAGCAGACTTTTTTTCTTCCCCCCATTTTTTATCTTGCACATGAACAGGCCAACATGCTGCAAATGCTCCAAGCCAGAACTGCATCCGTTTTGGATTTCTATTTATTGTGGATTTAAAAATTTTCCACCTCTGACTGAGGCTCTTCCTGTCATCCAGATCTGCTTTTTTTTCTGAAAGGTTCCAAGCTGGTTCTAATATTTAACATGCAAAATCCCAGGCAGTTCTATTTCCACCTGGCAAAGTGAAACAAATGCAGTATCTGCCAAGGACTGTGACCTTTGGCAGTGTGAGCTGTGCCAGTCAGGGCTCAGTGACAGGAATTTCACTGCTCTGCCCCTGCAGCTGACTCTTACTAATAACTGCTGTCCTTTGGCTGGCCAGGAGGATTGGTGGAGCAGTGCCCTGTCACCCATTTGATTTTTCTTGTGATTGTGGCTCAGAAACACAGCATTAAAGTTTAGAGCCCACTGCAGTGTTCTTTCTTAGTGTTTTTTCTGGATAAACTGTCCTTTTAAAAAGAAAAGCTTTATGATACTGCTGCTGAGAGATCCAGTGAAGCAAAAGAGTGCTGGGCTCTTCTTTACTGATCATCCTAAACTGTGCTTAGCAGTTGCAATGAAATCCTGCTCACTCTTAATCTGTTTGAAATTGTGATATCACAGTTTATGACAATTTATTGATATTTAGCTTTAGATAATAGAGCTACAGGTAAGTCAGGCCTGAAACTGAGCAGAAACAGTTTGGTTTTAGGTAAAAGGGTAAATTTTGAGTAAATTTTCCCAGTGTAAATTCTGGTATCAGGTGTCATGTCTGCTGATAATCACCATGCAGACTCCCTTTGGATTCTGAGATTTTTTTTTTTGTTTTGTTTTGCTCCTGGATCCTAAAATGCCTTTTAAAGGTCACATTATGACAAAAGTTTGGAGAAAGCAGTGTTGTTATTATTAATGACACCACGAACAGGTGACCTCAAGACTCCAGCATGGCACCCCTCAATAGCACTTAACTTACTCAAAAGAATCACAAACCCATCAATCAATCTGCTGTTTCAGGAAGGACTTGGGGGCAGCGTGAATGCTTTTAATATTAGCAAGTTAAATCATCTTGGCTGCAGCTTTGTACTCGCTGCGGAACGCATTATATTAATATTCTGATTAGGTGCAGATTAGTTTTTTTGATGGAATAATTCGGGTAAGTAGACTATGTCAAACACTGCAGCAAGATTACAGAGGTTCAAAGCACAGCACTTTGCATTTTTAAATGTGTAATTCCAGCTGGCATCTGTGGAGGTGGAGCGGTGTAATGCATACATGCCAGCATTCGCGTTAGGGACTTTAAAGAGGCATTTCAACAAGGAAAACGTAGGTGTTTTGTTGTTCTTTTCCTAATGGAACTGCTGGTTTTGAGCTGCACAGCGTTTCTGGCCTGCCACGTAGTAAACCACCTCCCTGATGAACGTGTTGATACTGTGAGCATGAAAACCCTGGGATGGATGTTTTGATTGTGTGTGATTTAGGGCCGCCACAGAAGCGTGGCGTTTATCCTGACATTAAATTTCATGAGCTATAACTTGGCACACAGCAACTCAGGGTTTTATTTCTGCCTGAAACAGGATGATGGTGCTCTGTTTTCTGAGCAGAGCCCTGCCACGAGTGAGGCAATCACCCAGCCCCCTGGGGAGACAACTCTGCTCAGCCAGCAGGAATAAGCCAGTGTTGACTTTATTCACCAAGGTAAGAGCTATTTACACAATAAAGCTGGGCAAGACTGTGTGTTTATCAGCTCTGATACAAAGGAATCACAGATTAAATGGTTTGTGCTTGCCTTTTTTTTTTTTTACCCCCTTCAAAGTAGTGTTTACTTAGTGGGTTTCTGCACACCAGGCTTTGCAGCACAGTCCTGCTCTCATTGTATCAAGCAAGAATTGGCAATCAACAAATATTTCAGGACAGTTTTGCCTCAGTGACTCTATGGTTCATTTGCTGGTTGAAGATTTGGCCCAGCTGCCAGTGTTTCACCCTGAAAATGGAGAAGAGAGATGAATTGTTACACACACAATCTGCCAGCCACGAGCATCAGCAGCCAAAGCAGGCTCTTCAAAGTTCTCGTGTTTAATTTCAGCACCACCTGTGAGACTGTAAAATGTATCCAAATAGTGCTGGGAGCACGTGAGGGAAAAGTAGATTTGGTTTTGCCCTCTTTTTGCTTTATTGGCAACAAATAAAAGGCATGTAGGGTTCCTAAGTATATTTAGAAAACAGATGAGATGAGAAGGAAGGGTCATTTGTGGACTGTCACATTCCATGAATTGTTTTTATTACCTGCATAGTTCTGGAGCTTTATAAAGGATGGCACAGGGTGAGTTATGCTGAATTTATGTGGTTGTTGCAGCTTTCAAGAGGAGAATAACTACAAATGCAAAGCCCTGAGAGTGCTGATATCAGTGTGGTGGTTTTAAATACGATTAAAATAATTTCCTCCTCCTGCTCAGTGTTTGTTCATTCCATCAGTAACCACACAGAAGTGTTTAAACTGTGTGACAAATGAATAGGTTAAAAATAATAGGTCAGCATCCATTTAATAATAAGAACTGTAAAGTTGCAGCTTTCTCTCCCCCTGCCCAATTCAGAACTCTTTCATCATTCAAATGGGGTAAGGTAGGGAATAATGCTCTTACCTTTGGGTTAATAATTGGGAAAAAAAGCTCTTTGTGTCTTAAAATTCCTAACTATTAAGGCACTGTGTGAAATTATATTTTCTAGTAGCAGATTTCCAGCAGTTCTCTGAAATGGCCTTTTGTAGAAGGTGTTTTTAACTCTAAATGTTGACTGTTAACTTTAAATGTTCACTGGCAACCACAAAGAAAACTGCAGACTATAAAAAAAATTAATCTATGCTGTTAGCTTATGCTAATTGACCCCTTGTTTGCCTCCTTCTTATTTTTACTGAGGAGAAAAGAGGAGGAGAAAGCAGAAGGGAGCTATGACTTCTGCATCAAACTGATGGAAACAACCAAATGAGTTTCACATTTCAGTCCCCTTTTCTGACCACCCCAGGATTTGTGCAACAATTGCTTACATAAATCTACTTTTAAACAAGATTTCACTGTTAAAATAATTCCATTTTTATTTTAAACCAGTACCACCCACTGCCTAAGCTTGCCATGTGGGTAACACCATATTTTTTTCCTAAAAGCTAGCTTCCTTTGCCAAATGCATTGATGTACCTGGTACTTCAGGAAGCTCTCCACAGGCCCAGAGGAGCCAGGTGTGTCCTGTTTTAACTGGAAGGAGCCTGGTGTGTCACAAAACCGATGTGCAGGATCCAGGGTCATTCCTTTCAGTCACCAGTATCTGCTAAACCAGGCCCTCCAAAAGTAACTTTTCAGGACTATGAAGAACACAGCACTTCAGTGTCCTGGGCTCATCCACGTGGGAAAGGCAATTTAAATGATATCTAAATAAAAGCAGAGTGTTTAATCCGAAGTAATTCACATTCAGGGAATAAAAAGTAGCTGTTTCAGATTAACTTCATATTTGAACAAGTCCTAGGAAGACTTTTCAGTGGAAGAAGGAGAAGAAGGTCTTTTCCAGCTGTGGAAGTTGTTTTGGGGCAGAGGGACAGAGTGATCACGTTCACCTCCAAATACTTTACCATGTTGAATTACGGGCCAAATTCTGCTGTTGCAAACATTGGAGCAGCATGCCTTCATTTGAGTTACTTCTTCAGATACTCAACCCTAGTGGAAGATGAGGGAGTTTTCAAAAATGTGAGGGTTCTTTTGACCCCACCACTGGTCAAAACACTGCAGTTGTTCTCCCTGCTGGAGGTTGCTGTCCTTCCAGCTCTGCTCAATTTCTCCCAGGCAAAGCCAAGCAGGTTATCTTAAATTGTCTTCTTTTCCCATTTCAGCTGAGCCATGTGTCTTGATCTGAGACAGGCTGGAAGTTACTTCTGTGGCTTCCTCATTCCACTTTTAGCAGGAATGGGACCTGCAGCTGTCTTGATTTGGTGATGACAGTGCTTTGAGTATTCATTGCTGACCGAAACGAGGGGTCTCTGCAGGACCCTTTCAGACCATTCCCTTGGGTCAGCTTTTAGAGGACTGTTAATTTCCTCCATGAGAAATGGAATAGCAGATGTAAAATAATTAAATTCAGTGTCTGGATAGTTTGTTTGGCTTCTTTTCATCCGTACTGCACTGATAAATAAAGTTTTAGAAAGCCCTACGACAGGGGCAGGGTGCAGGGAAGGGAATGTGCATTTACAGTAATGAATGCTCCTGTCTGGGTGTGTTATTTTACAGCACAAACAACTTTTGTGTTTTACTGCATGCTTCAAGCTACTCTGAATGTTTTCATTTAGAAACCATGCCCTCTGTGTGATGAAGCAAAAGAAGTTCTTGAGCCATACAAGAAAAGGGTAATGTATGGAAATATTGTATATGTTTTCTATATGGAAAGAACAGTTAATCAGGATTCTTTCTTTGTAAAAAGAAAATTGCTTGGGTTTATTTGCATCTGTTACTCTTTCATGGATGACCTCTTCAAGGCTATTTCAGCTCTGATTTACATAAAACTCATTACCCAAAAGCATTTTGTGACAATGCTGCAACTATTGGCAAACTAAACCAATATACACCGTGTTGCAGTAGTTCTTGAAAACAGCCCTTTTGTAAATACTGTTGCCTTTTCTGAAGGAGGAGTTTGCAACTTTTACGAGGCAGGTAATGCTATAATTTAGGAAGGATGTGACTAAGTGGGGCTTTGAATATTTGAACTATGTGTGACTGCAGTTTTTGCTGTTCTTCAGCCAGGTTTTGATCTCTGTATTGAAGGATGAAACCTTTAATGGAAGCTTTAAGAGCTGTTGCACTCTGCTGCCTGTTTTGTTCCCAGCTGTGTGTTTGTTGAGGTTGCTGCCCACAGGAGAGGGGTTCTGCAGTAGAACAAGTGGAACAAGAATATTCTGGGGTAGGGAGAGAGTCCCTTGTAGAGAGGCAGCCAAGGGTTGTGGCTACATATATTTTGTACTCAAAAAAGCCAGGCCCTTCTCTACAACACAAAGAATAAATTCAGAGTCTTCAAGAAAACAGCCTTGCATTTCTGAGAAAAACACTGATGAGAAGACAAGCAGATGCTTTTTTTCAGTGTCCAGCAGGAACTGACATATTTCTTTTCTGCCACAGTTCATTCTGCAGGAGGTGGATATTACCCTTCCAGAGAACTCAGCCTGGTATGATAAATACAAATACGACATACCTGTTTTTCACTTCAATGGGAAGTTCCTAATGAAGCATCGGGTCGATATTCAAAAGTTTGAGGACCGACTTAGGAAGCTGGAGTTGCAAAGTGAGGGAAGCCAGTGAAGAAAATTCTGCTGCTCTGATGCAGATCTCAAAGGGGAAAAGATCCGTGAGAAAAAAAAAACAACAAAACATCTTCATTACCTGGCCTTAAATGTCTTAGGACATATGAGCAGGAAAGACTTGAGTGACTTTTGTTCTATTTTGTATCAATCACCCAGCCCAGCTGCACCACCTCTTCTGTGCCATTTCATTTGCTGCTCTGTTTTGGGCTGTTTTTTCACTGACAGAATAAAAGCTGCTCCGTAACAGCAGATGAAGTAAACTCTGTTTTTTTGGGGCTGGCATGGCCACCTTTGGGTAGTGGGGGGTGGTAGAGGGGTGGTTTCTCCCAGAAGCTGCTGGAAGCTTCCCCTGTGTCCAGCTGAGCCAACACCAGCCAGCTCCAGGGTGGACCCCCTGATCAGGGAGGAAGAGACAATCTTTAATAAAATGACCACAAACCTCATTCTCCATCTCCAAATGGGAGAAGATTGAGTGAAGCTGAGCCTGGGAAGAAGAGAAGGGTGGGACAAAGGAGTTTTTAAGATTTCATTTTTCCTAGTCTTTATCCTACTGTGATTTGATTGGTAATAAACTAATTTCCCTAAGTCAAGTGTGTTTTGCCTGTGACAGTGATCAGTGACTGATCTCTCTGTGTGTTCTCATCTCAACCCACGAGCCTTTTATTGTATTTTCTCTCCCCTGCCCAGCTGGTGAAGGGACTGGTAGGGTGACTTTTGTGGGTGTGTGGCACCCAGCCAGGATCAGTGTTTAAAAGATGATTAGCAGGTGTAGACTGTAGATGTGTAGGAGACTTTTTTAAAGAAGTCTGTGAGCCTATCCTAAATGATAATTTGAAATGCAAAAGGGGGCATTTACTGTAAAGTTAAAAGGACATTTGATTAAAGACCACACACTCTCACTGGAATTCTAACTACAGAATGGCCATCACAAGTGGGTACAACTACTGCTAACACCTCACACTGAATAGTTTATTTGTGACATTTCAGTTCTCTCTGCTGCACAGCTGCAAATCCATTTTTCATGTGGCAAGAATGCCATTTTATCAAGGATTGCTGCAGTTACTTCAGAGCCCCATAGGCAATGCAGGTCTGTGAAGGAGACAGAAAGCCCAAGTTAAACATATTTGCAGGAAGAAAAGAATGACATATTCAGGAAAAGTCAACCATTTTAGGTTAAATAGTCTGGAATAGACTGGAGAAAGTTGCTGGTATTTTTCATGTACTTAATATTAGAAGCTAATCCCTACCTTCTGCATTTCTGTTCTTACTGTGATGATATTCAGTCTTTTCTCACTAGGAATTTAAGCAGGTTCACTTGACAGATGTGTCTTCACTGAGGGAAGAATGCAGATGCAATGCCTGGCTGGAACAGCAGACTGAAATACAGCAGGATTCACGGCAGACTCTGAAGTTTTGGAGTATGGTTTAATAAGAAGTCAGCTGATCTGCTGTGGGGAAAATGGGATGTTCCTTCATGGCCTCACCCTGCAGTGTCTTTAGCATTTGACAGATAATCTGCAATTTGGTGCATTCCCCAAGATGAGAAAGTTCTGGGGAGTAAGAAATTAAAACTTTCTTCCAGCTTAGCAGCTTCAGTCCACTCAGGTTGGGGTCTGAAACTATCCAAGATTTCCCAGGAGGGAGAATTGTGCCATTTTTATAGCAGAGAACTTGAGGTAAGTTCAGCCAGATCATGGATCCACAGTATTTTTCATCACCATTAGCAGAAGAACAGGGCTCTAGAGACAAAAACTTCCATACTTTCTGCAGTTCATAATGCTACAGTCAAACTTCTAACTGTTCCACGGGGTTACTTTAAAATAAAAGATTTGAATTACCTCTGTATCTGCAAGTTCCACTTGCTTTTCTTCTATGATTTCTATGGTTTCAGAGGGCCCAGGTTTTTCCCTTACTGAAGTTCTGTGATAAGAGGGCTGCATAGAGCACTTGTCAACCATAGCTCAAGTGCTCTTCTAAAATATAACAGCATTATCTCAAAGATAGGGACAACAGAGGTCATGTGGACTCACCCCATTTCCCAAAATATATAACAGACAGAGACTGGCAGAGCTCTCAGAGGGAATTTTGCCTTTGTTTTATTTTAGTAAGGTCTGTTTTGGGGAAAAAAAAAAAAAAAAAGATGTTAAAACCAAACTTCTTAATCATTTTAGAGTTGATGAATCCCTTGCTCCTTTTTCTGTCAGACTGGAGATTTTCTTCTGTAGCCAGTGCCAGATACTTTTTCCCCATTTATTTTGTAAAGTGAATGATAACAGGATTTCCATAATAGCTTTTGTCCATTGCATAGCTCTTATGAGTGAGATGGAGCTTTTCCATTAGGGCTGTGCTGCCAGAAACCTTCCAGTGGTTTTACTGTTCTACACTTTTAAGAGAATGGGAACCCTCTTTTTATCAGTTTGGACACAGGGGCAGGAAGGTGGGAATGTGTCAATAGGGAGTGTTGGTGGCACAGCCTCACCTTCATTTTCCAAAAGCAAGGAAGGATGCATCATATATAAATTTGAGGGTTTTTTTTTTAATTCTTTTTGAATGTAGGAAGTGCAGCAGTCTCCCAGCACGTGTATCTCTCTAATCAAATGTGCTAAAGTATAACACAGATATTAAAATGAGAAGGTATATGCCCCTGCTGAATATATATTTATGGAGCAATATGCAACTCTGTGAAAACTGGCAATTTACTCTTTTGACTGTGAGTATTGGCAGGAGTACAAAACCTTGTAATGCACTATCTCTGTAGTAAAAGGAAGCTTGAACACAAGATGGATTTATTTCCCATTTCTGGCCAATTAAAAAGCACATAGACAATGTCCCATCTTCTTCCAGTAACTATAAAAAAAAAAAAAATACCCACTGGGCTCACTTTCTTTTATGTTCTGCTTGTTTGACTCTTTCTTTGTGTCTTTAAAATGTACACAAGACGTGGAAGAAAATGTCTCATTTCTTCTAGGCACAGCACTCCAGGCGCCGTGTCTTCCTGTCCAACTGTGATACATAATCTCAGATTCAGCTGTAATCACATGGCCATCTGGATTAACCACACGTGGAAATAAACAAAGCCCCATGTGCAAGTGTTTACAAGATCATATCTCTTCCTTTTTTTTAATATAATTTTTGTTTTTTTCCCTTTTTAAATTTCAGTGTCGGTATCACTTTCTGGGCAGTTTTGCTTTATAATCTACCAGTAACATCTCTCTTCTCCTTTTCCATCATGCCCTCGTGGCAAGAAGCCTCCATCCCATTCTTGTGAAGCTTCTCTACCTTGTAGACCCTGAGTTTTTGAAGTCATGAACAGTTTCCAGTTAGGGAACTCCAGCTGAATAAAGGCTTGGGCTGCTTTTGGCAAAAAAATCATGGTAAGAACCACAAAACCATTCTCTGTCCTCTATCCTCACCTCTTGTAGCACTTCAGATCAAATCCTATTTCCTGGTCTGGATCTTCCAGAGGGAAATGACATATGACCAGGCCATCCAAAAAGAGTTCCTGCAGGAGACAAATACTCTCAGCTCTCTGTCTTGTCCATGGGATGGACTGCAGCCACTGAGGGCACTCCAGACCTCCTTCATTTTCCTTCAGTGCTGCCTTCTGGGGCACAATATGGTTGATTGGAAGGATAAAAACTAAATCCCTCCCAGTTGTACACAAATCTCACTGAAAAGAGGCACAACTGCATCCACCCGCTTCTCCTGGGGAGAAGGCAAAAGAACAATGGTGAGAAATGAGAAAAGTGAGAAAGAAAGTGGATTACTGCAATGCACCTAGACACCAGGTCAGGGTGTGCAAAATTCAGGGTCTTGCCACAGGCCAGGTAGTTTCAGCTCTGCCACTTAAAGAAATGAGACTTGGGCCATGTAATCTTGTGTCAGTCCAATCCTTTCCCTTCCTTTCTTCCCTTCCCGAGTCCCTCCCAGGAATATTTAACCTAGGGAACAGTTCAAAAAGGTGATAGAGCTGAGGGTTTTTTTCCTTGAAGGTTTTTGTGGAGGTTTTTTGTTTTCGTTTGGGTATATTTTTTATTTTTATTTGTTTGGTTTTTGTTGTGCTTTGAATGGTTTTTGTGGGGTTTTTTGGGTTTAGTTTTGCTTTGATTTGGGTTAGGTTTTTTTCCTTAGTATGACATTCCCTGGAGATCTGCTCCCAGAAGGGTGGCACAAATCTCTCCATCCAGGGGAGAAAGGCATGGTGAATCAAACCACATTGATACACACAGGTTTGATTTTGACACTGGGCACTAATTCATTCTCCTTCTCCAGGAGGTGAGACATTTCAACAAGATCCCCAAGGTGCCAGGAGCTGAAGCTGCAGATGTTTGCAAGGCTGAGATCCCAGCGACTTCAGTCATGTCCCTGCTGCATTGAGCACCTGCATTTCTGCTTAATTTACCTTACCTGCCTCCTGCTAAGGTGTGCTGGGTGACTTGGCCAACCCATGCCGGGCTCTCCCTTTTTATTTTGATGCACAGGCAGCACCTGTGTGCTGTCTCCACTTCCACCTGCAAGTGCAGCTGTGTCACCGGGGGTGAACATGCAGGTGCAAGTAGAGGTGGGCAAATTTTTTTGGCTTCACTGGCAGGAGAGCAAACCAAGGACAGCTCCTTCCTGTCCCTGTGATGTGCTTTCTAGTAAAATTTTAGCACCTCTTGCTGCTTTAATGGGCAGATGTGTTCAGGGAACACAGCAATTTTACGAAATACCATCTCAGCCCTGCAATAGTCCTTTATCTCGGAACAAAGCGAGCACAGCAGCGGCAGCGAAATGCTGAACTGTGGTTAGGCAAGGAAAAACATTAGCCTTGGGGTTTATCCACCGCTATCTTTGGAACTCGGAGCTGTCGTTTTTGATGCAGCTTCAGCTGGGTCTCAGCGGCTCGGACGCTCCCACTGACATCAGCATCATCCCGAGCATCTCCGGAGGCGCAGCCGGCTCCGGGCAGGCTCCTTCCCTCTCGGACCGTGGGGACGCGGCTCTTCTGAGCTCTTTAACTCCCGTGCCACGAGGAAACGATGGATTCCTTCATTCCCCGCACTGCTCCAGGCTCGCAGGGAGCTGTCGCTACTCGGCCGCTCCTTTGTGTCGCTGCTGCTCCGCGGGTACCGCCGGGGGAGGAGGAGGAGGAGGAGGAGGAGGAGGAGAAGGAGGAGGAGGAGGAGGAGGTGGAGTTGATGGCAGCGAGGTCCAGTGGCCACAGCCGAGCCCGAGGCACATTTTGGCTGCTTCGCCCGTGTTTTTGGAAGGAGAGCTGAGGGTCCGGCTGGAGGAATAAGTAAGTGTGACTGGACACACGGGAATAATTCGCGGCTCTGGGTGGGTGGAGGGGGTTTGCGTTTTCTGTGCGGGAGTAAATTGCTGCTGCTCTCCTCTTCTTCTTCTTCTTCTTCTTCCTGCTATTATTGCCATCATCATCATCATTATTGTCGTTGTCATTTGCGGTAGTTGAAGTGAGGTTTGGCTTTAACTCTTTGATTAAAGAGAAAGAAGCAAAGGCATGTGAGGAGTAGAAATGTCCAGCGGGAAGCGATCTGGGCTGGGAGCTCTTTCGGGCAGAATCCCCTTCGGGACTTTGGAGCCGGGGAGGCAGGAAATACGGATGCTTTATATCCCAGAGGATGTGACAAACTGTAGCCATTTCTGGGATTCAGACCAGGAATTCCAGGTCCTTTTTCCTTTGTATTTTATTTTATTATTTTTATTATTTTTTTAATTCTTTTTCTTTTTAATTGCTGGGGATCATAGGGCTCTTTGCAGATATAAAACTACTCGGCCATGTACCCGCACATGCCAGAGGAGTTTAACTTCCAATGCAAAGCAATTGTTTAAACTTAAATTTACCCCCGTGTTGCAGCCTCTGGGGCTGCTGATGGTGCACGCAGGATCTTTGCCAAGCAGAGTCTCAACTTGACTATACAGGGCAACCCAGCCATTCCCAAGCCATCAAAACAGTGAAAGCAGAGCATATTTTCCCATTAGAGATTACTTGTTTTGGCAAGGGTGTTTACAGCCTGTCCAAGGTCCATTGGAACAAACAGGAAAAACTCTCACTGACGATGACTCATGTCCGTGGGCTTTGGACCAGTGCATGGTGTTGGAAATGTGCTTTGCCAAGTGGAACTCCGTAGGTAACCCTCCCACAGCCCCCCTGGCTTGTGAAGGGAGTGGGATGAGGTGGAGAGTGGTGTCAGACAATAACTTGTGGGTTTGTGCCTTGCTGTAAATACATTTGCTAATTGCATGTGTGTTCCTTAGGGTTTTACGTGTCATTGATCTTTAATTAATTGCTAATGCCTTACTCTGCTGCTGTTTGCGAGGCTGATGAGGCAAATTGCAGCCCATCTTTTTGCAGTAATTATTGCTGTGATGGCATCTTGGGGTGTGCAGGGTCTGCTCTGAAACTTCCTGGTCGTGGGGTGCTTGTGTCTGGGAGCTTGCAAGCATCAGACTCACCTGGGAACTCACAGATCGGCTGGCTGCCCAATTTCCCTGTCAGAAGGGACTTTTTCTAACACCTTTTCTCATCTCTTGCTTATCACAGGCCACAGGATTTCACAAACAAACCCTGCATCAAGCCCACCACTCCTGTGAGGTCTCCACTTGCCCTTATGGACAGGCTCCATCCATGGCAGGGCTTCAAGCGTGTTTGAGCCACTGCCTGGTGGCTCAGAGGCCTGAGCTCTGAAAGGGTGAGTAATATCTTCCACTTAAAATGACTGCAATTAGGCTGAGAGCTCTTTTAATCTATCAAAATAGGGCTTTGCAAATAATGCCAATTAAAATGCACCAGGGTAAGGTTGTTGTGGCACTTTCTCTCTGAATTTCTATGGATTCTTCTTCTCTGCAGCAGACACAAAGAGATGTGTGTGGCTTCTGTAGTAGCAGAAACTTCACCTCTGTTTGCAAACTCATCTACATAGCATGTTCTCTGCAAAGAGTTTTATTTTTAAAAGAGTTTTAATTTAAAACTGCAAAGAGTTTTAAATTGTTTCTGAATGATGTTCTGAAGGGATTCATCCTTAGACCACCATTGATCAGATGACAATATTACTCTAAAGATGACTCCAGCTAGGTGGGAGCAGGCCCAGAAGAGCCATTGTGGGCATCCTTCCCTCAAAATAAAACAGATTATAGACCAGTGAAAAGTATCTGAGAGCATCAAAGAAGTGGTCATGGCTGATTTCTGCTGCCAGGGGGGTTTCCTGCTTTCCTTATGGAAGCTGGCAGGAAGAAATGCTGCTGCTGCTTAGACCCACAGGTCTGAAAGGGAGGGAAATTGTTTGTGGCACAGTGCAGGAAGGCTTGTCAGAAAATCAGAGTGCTGAAAACCAACAAAGTGATAATAAGAACGCTTTTCCAGGGATTCCTGCATTGCTCCCAAGTCATCCCCGCTGTGTCAGCCCCCTTGGTGATGTGCTACAGAGATTTTTTTTGTGTCCCTGCTATGGGACACCCCTCCACACACCAAGGAATCTCATATATTTCTTTCTTGTGATTATTGAACTTGTTTTCACAGCAATACAAAGCAACAGGAAGGGGAAAAGAGTATCTGGTATCTCTCTCACTTTGCTCACATTTAAGCTTTGTGCAAGGCAATGTAGACCAGAATTAATTACTAATTCTAATTATACTTTGTGTCTTCGCGATATTGATGATATTTTCAATTTCTAATTTATGCATGTGCAGCTTCTTTTTTTTTTCCTTTTTTTTTTTTTTACCACTGCAGCAATAAAGCCAGCAAAGCTCTTAAACACATGCCTATTTTAAGCCTGCCAGCAGTCCCTTTGACTTAATTCAGCTGAGTGGCCCAGGGTGGCCCAGGGCAATTGTTTAATATAAAATTCTCTCTGTCCTGATGGCAGCCAAAGTTGTGTTTTTTTCAGGGTTTGGAGGGAAGAGGAGGGAGGGCAGAAGGGAAGAAATTGTTTATTCCTGAAGCCTAACACGACTTGGCCAAGTTCTTCTGGGTAAACCTTCAAAATGGGGATTATTGTATGTTAAAAATCTTGGTGCCTCGGTATTTGCTTTCACCCTGAAGAAACTCTGGTTTTTATGTGATACTTATTAATTCCAGAGAGGTTTAGAAGGCCTTGCTCATTCCCACAACACTTAATTATAACAAAACCACCATTAGATCTGCCTCAGAAGTGGCTATTTGTCCATTACCTGGAGTATGTCCATGCCTTGGCGGTTTAGCATCCTTCCTCACTTCCTTGTCTTCACTCTTTTTCTGCCTTAAGCTCTTGCACTTCCCAGGGTTTTCTTTCCCAATTTTCCAGTAATTACCTCCCAGTTTTTCTTTCCCTGAGAGCCTTCTTCAGCTAAAACGCAGCTGGCAGAACCAGGCCAGCATCATCACTCTGCTTTTGTGTCTTCCCTCTCCTCTGTTCAGGGTCAGCCTGAACGCTCTGGGCAGCTCAGGACAAGGATTTCAGCCACCCCTCTGCTTGGGTTTCCAGCAGGACCAGTTTGGGGGGTCATTCAGCACCCAAATCTGGACCAGTGTGAGCCACCAGTGGAAAGGAGGGAACAAGGACCAGCACCAGGGTTAAAGGGAATGTAGTCCTGACACCGATGAAATTTGGATAATATGGGGCAGCCGTGGCCTGTTTGGTTTGCTGAATACCACCTCATAAATTCCTGATCTTTGGACCTTCCCTGGCTCTTGAACTGAAAGCTACACCTTCCCATCCTTTTATTTCTTTTTTTCTTCTTATATATGGATGTTGTAATGAATTCCCATCTAACAGCAGTGCATTTGTTGTGCTCTGTTCTCAGAAATGATGATTACTAGCACGCTTCTTTCCTAACAACCAGCTTCCTCTTGGAGCTGTCACTCAGTTTGATTTGCTTATACCACAGATTAGCAATATCAGACTTATTCCTGCTGGTGAAACCCAGTGCTTGACACCCTGGAGTCTCAAAATACACAGAAAGGATGAGGGGGCTATTTATAAAACAGATTGTGGCCAAAAACCTTATAGCCAGTATGAAGTGATGAGGAAAATAAGGCATGCTGGAAAGAAGGGGTAGAAAAAGAGCCTACAGTTTGCCAGTCTTTAAATTCAGTATTAAATTGAAGTTATGAACAAATCTGTCCCTGATATTACCCTGTGGTAATATGCATGAATATCTGTTAGTCTTTTGTCTCATTTGAAATGCTCTTCTGTTTTATTTTTGTAAATTAGTATTTGGTCCCCAGCACTGAAGCTACCACTGTATGGTATCTGTATTAAATTTTAAAGATTACCTCCATCAATTTTTAACCATCTCCACTTATTAAATGTATTACGTAAACAGTTTTAAAATGTCATTTCCTAAGAGTTTCTGATGCAAGCAGCTTTCACCTCATTTTGGGGGTTTGGAAGGAGCAGGGTTTTGGGCAGCAGAGGCAGGAGAGGTGAAGAGTTGTTACTAATTCACAGAGAAATAGTCCTTTCTCAGGCCACTTACAAGTCAAAGCTAACAAAAAAACACCAGAGATTTTGAGTGGGCTTTGATAGGTAAATAATCAGTATAACTCCAGCTAGTCTTCAGAAAGGTAAATTTCATCCAACCAGGTACTTAAAAGAAGTAAAGAGATATTTCTAAATTTGAATACCTGTGGTTTAAAAGTATTAACATTTAACACAGTATTTTAGTTCTAGTGATTATTCGAAATGAGGTTTTATATTTTCCTTTTGCTTTCCAGCATTGTAAGTGACTTTTCTTGTACTTCTGCCCCTTTTTGGATTGAATTCTGCTGTCTGCACCTCAGTGTCTGTGTGAGGAAATTTGCTCTTGTGAAGACACTGCCAGTGTAAACTCAAA
This sequence comes from Parus major, assembly GCF_001522545.3. Classification (NCBI taxonomy): domain Eukaryota; kingdom Metazoa; phylum Chordata; class Aves; order Passeriformes; family Paridae; genus Parus; species Parus major. The sequence continues at coordinate 70,869,456 of NC_031799.1, read as the reverse complement.
GAGAAGCTTCTAGAGAGTTTTGAACATTATTCCCATAATACTTTTTATCAGAGACATATAAGAATTGTAATTCTGCTATCTCTGTGAGGATAATATTAGCAGAGTTCTCATCATCTTTGCTCTGTCCTTACTGGAGTCTTAGCTTTGTGTTAGGAGCTCTTCTGGAGGCATTCCATAAAACTAAATGGAGATTAAAACTAATTGGTTTCTATGTAAGCCACTGTAAAAAATTGAATAATAAGTTGAGGAAATTGTCTTCTTGAAAGGATTTTTTTTTTCCTGCCATTGAAAAGTTTTATCACAAAAGAGTTATTTTCCTCTCCCATCCTATATAACTTCTGCTAATGCCAAAGAATCATTCGTTATATGTCTTAAAAGAAAACTATAAACAAAAAGAAATAAGAATCTATGTGATTATTGAGCATAATTTATATCCCCAAAGTTTCAGTGATGCAAAAGCCAATTACAGGAGCACTTCCACTATCTCATTTATTATATTCTGCTGATATTAGTCATGGTGAGTTTCTAGCTAGAAAGATGAAAAATGCAGTTTTCATATTTAAGATCTGATGTTTAAGGTTTCAAAACCCCACAATAAAAATGGAATGAGGAGGTGATTCAGTGCTGTAACATGGGACAGGAAATGTCACAGCTTTTAGAAGCCAGGCCAGTGCATTTTGTGACCTTTGCTTTGGTTCTCATCTGAAATCCAGCATGGGCTGAATTTATCTGCTTAGGAATAACCCTAGGAAGAACTTTCTCTTTACTCATTCCCCATTGTCTGCAGAGAGGTTATTTCCATACTGAGGAAAATTAAGGGTGCTGTAGGTTTTTCTGCTGCTGACCAAATCTTTGCAGCAGGATCCTCGCTGGACCTCCTCTGATTTTTTAATCTTCTCATCTCCACTTCTGTTTCCTTGTGGAGTAGCTGAGTCTTGGTATTCTTATCTGAAAATACATTTAGAAGGGATTAGCTGAGGCATGGGAGTCAAGACACTTCTGAAATGCATAGCATTATAATCTGAAATAATTCAGTGTCCCTGTTAAGAACAGTTTTTAATTCAATCTACTCATAGTGAAAAGTGAGAAATACAGTGTCAAGGGGAAAAATAATTACATGCCATCAGGTAAAATTTAGGTAGCTACTTTCACTTAAATTTCTAGGTTCCCTTACAATCTGTTTTACTCAGTAAAATTGTAGCTGTTATGTGTCTGTTGCCCAGTCCAGATATTTGGCTCCTGTTTAAATTGAACTTTATTACTTCAAGTAATTTTCCAGTGTTTTGTTTGCTCTCAGTTTAGTCAGAGAACCCAGTGGCTATCCAGATTTTTTTTTTCTCTAAGATGCATGAATATTTAAAATGGAAATCCTTTATAAAAGGTATTTGTATATTTAGTATCAGTAAAACATTACAAATTGACCCGTGAGCCAGAAGGGGAAAGGCAGAGATGCTTTCTCAGATCCATGAGATCCTCAGCATCCTCTAGGAGAACCTTCAAGTTTTTATAGGAAATAGAAAAAGAAACTGACTCAGTTTGTCTTTGAAAATTGCAGTTATTAAAAAAAAAAGGGTGGGGGGGGAGGGAGGAAATAAACTTGGCGTTAATTTAAGCAGAATTTTGGAGCAAAACAGGAATCTTTTCTGCATCCCAGCTTCTTATAGGAATATATTTACTAGTGCTAGGCTGATACTGCCTCTGGTTACTGATAGGAGCCATCTCCTCATGCTAATTTAGGCAGTTGAATAGATGCCCAAAAGCCTGGGATTATTTAGATAAAAGTAGGTAGGGTTATGCAGCGATGACTGAGTTTGAATCTGTTATGAGAGAGACTCATCATTCACTTGCTGGAAGTCCTGAGCAGAAATAACCCAAACACAGGGTACACCAGGCAGGTGGATTGCTGCAGTGACCTGTGGAAACTTCTGGGCTCACATTTTCACGTGTAATTCTCTGGATTGAGCACTTTTAACTTCAGGCAATAAGCTTTAAATCAGTCTCTCAAGCCCTTTCAGGGAGAATTTTTCTGGTCAGGGGGACTTCCAGTGCCATGGAGGGTTTCAGTAAAGTTTCAGGTCCATCATCTTCATCATGTTGTGGATCTGATCATGAGGTCTGTAGGCATGACCTGGAATTCCCTCCCTTTTCAAGCTACAGATTTGTGCTCTGACTGTTGGGAGGAATTTGAGTTCTGGCCGTGCAGTGCTCAAAATCATCCTAAAAGAGGCTGCTGCAAGCACATCTGTGGCTGTCCAGCCAGCCTTCCCTGTTTGTGCTGGGTCTGGCTGGGGTGGAGGTAATTCAGTAATTAATTCAGTAATTCATTAATTCAGTAATTCATTAATTTAGTGGAAGCCCATAAATTGCTGAGGTTTTGGGTTGTGGCTGCACCGGTGTTGTCAGGGTTTTTGCTCTCTGCCTCCTGCCCCCACAGCAAGGAGGTTGTAGATTTTTGGGGGATGACCTGAGCTGGCCAAAGGGTTTTCCACAGAATATGTTGTCATGCCCAGCAATAAAACCTTGGCTAGGGGAAGATGGGTTGGGGGTCTTGTCCTGCAGCTGGCATAAAGCTTTCATTAACTGATATTTATTAGGATCAGTAAACTCAAATGGATAAATAAATACTGTTGTGAAGCTGTGACAGCCCAGGCAGTCTGAAGCGTTTTAGAATTGGTAATTTGTAAAAAGCTAGGATAGAAAAAGAGTTGTACCATGTTTCACCCCTGCAATGGGATTTCATCCAACATTTTAACTTTCATCCAGCAATCAGGTCATGGCACCAAGCATTTGCTGCCAGCCTCCACTGGGACCATCCCCATCATTTCTTTTGCTTTTCTCTCAAGCTCCTGTTCCAGATTAGCCTCATGTTTCACCTATTAAACTGTTGAGTCCTGTCCACACAGCTGAGCTTCACCCTGGGAACGTGGTGGCAAAATAAATCATGGTTTCTCTTTGCTGTGAGTGCCACCACTAAAGCTGAAACCTGTTTCTGTTCTGTTAAGTGAGGTAATGGATAACCAGCAGTGAATTTGAAGGCTGCCCTACAGGCAAATAACTGTAGATTGCCCTAACCTTGTTTTTCCTACTGGCCACAGCAGTCCTTGACACTGATTTGTCACCTTCTCTCCTTCTGTGCCTTCGTGAAACTGAATTAAAATCTTCCTCCAAGTCCCAAATAGCTTTGCCTGCTCAACACCTCTCTTCTGCAGAGTCTAATATCCACTTTTATCATCTCTCTGACCACTCTGGCCTGTCTCACTCCATCCTCTGACCAGGTCTCCTGTAATCATCTCTGTGTTTCTGCTTGTGCTGCCATATGTGGGAATCTGCTCACGACATTTTCCTCCCAAGGTTCTTGCTGGTGCAGTGAGGATGGACAAGGTGACTTCTGGACATCTCTTCCAGCCTCAGCCTTCCTGTGATTCCACCTGGAAGAGCTATCCTCGATCTTCCAGTGGTTTTCAGCATTAGTTGTGTGTAATCAGAGCTGACTGTCCATTTTAGTTAAGCACCAGTCCTATCTCACCATTAATTCCTGTAGCACTGTAAAGGGGGAATTATCTAGATGTGAGCACCATTTGCCTAAATAAGCTGTCACATTTCCCTCTAATTTACACCCTGTTGCTTTATTGTATTTGTATTACAAATGTCCTAGGCTGAGGAGTTTACTTATTATTCCTATTAGGAAAATATTTCATCTATTAGCACAACCATTAAGAAATCAGCAGAAAATCATTTTTGGGTGCAGAGACACTGTCCCTTGGCAGCTGTGTCCTTCCAGAGGAGTGCTGCTGCAGGTTTGCAGGTGGTGTCTGTGTTTTCATGTGCTGAGAGCTTCTGGAGAGCCAAAATGAAGCTTCAGCCCTGATCAGGGCTGGAGGTCTGCAGAAGCACTGCCACCCATCCTGCTGGCCCCCAAAAAACTGCTCCAGGCCACGGGGGCATTTCAAAACTCTGCCTTCATGTGCTGCCAAGAGGATTTCTAGAGCTAACAAAGGCTGACATGCACTTTTGCAGGTGGTGGCTCCCTCTTTGTTCTCTGGATATTTGAGAAATTGTTGTGGGGATTGAGGACGTGGCACAATGTTTGTATCCTGCCTTCAAGCTTTTGATGGTGAAAATGGTGGGGTGTCATTTAACCTGAAAAAAGAAGGAATTTTTTTAAAACTAAAATAATTATTTATATATATATCCGACCTGCTGATTAGTCCCTGTAATACTCAAGATGTTTAAGCAGCATAGAACAACAATAACAGTGAAATAACTTAATATTTCTTAATTTATTATTAATTGTTAAATAACTTATTTCTTAAATAGTGCTTAAAAAGTTTCTTAAAAATTTATTTTAAAATTTCTTTAAATTTCTTAAATTTTTTTTTATTTAAATAATTTATTATTAATTGTTAAATAAGTTATTTCTTAAATAGTGCTTAGAAAGTTTCTTAAAATTTTCTTAACAAGTGCTAAGAAATACAGGTTTGAAGGCTGTGCTGTTTACCTTCCCAGCAGCCTGTGTTCAGTAACTGTACTTCAAAAGGATGAGGATACTTTAAGTTTGTTCACTTTATAAACTCATGGTGTCTGTAGGTGATCAGTTGTAATGTGAACATTCTCTATCCTGTAGATATTATATATTTATATTATCATATATTATTTTATCTTATCTTATCTTATCTTAATAATATATTATATTATATTAATAATATATATTATAATGTATATAATATATATAGGTATATATATTCTGTAGAATATATATAGCAACCCTAAAAATGTGAACACAACTCTTTTTTAAAATCAATTTTCCTTCCTTTCTGAACTTAACAAGGAATATTAAAATTAAAATATTTAATTTAAATAATTAAATATTAATTGTTAAACATTAAAAATTAATATTTAAATTTAATGTTAAAATATTAAATATAAAAAATATAAAAAGACAATTCAGTCTTGGTGCTGCTTGTGACCGAAATTTTTAAAGGAATCCTTATGAATAAAATGCTAGTAGTGGTGCTAGGATTTAACACATTTCTTAGTTGCAGGCAAAATGCTAAAGAAAACTTGAATTATTCTTTGGCTCTTGCTTGAGCAGTGAATCCCAGACAACTTCTAGAGCTTCACCTTTACCAGAGTGCAATCAGTGTTGCCAAGGAGAGTTCAAGGGTTTTCTGGGGCATTTGTGAACAGGGCAGAGGAGAGTGCTCTTTCATCTCACCTAGGCAGCTTGCAGTGGAGACATATGTAAGAATTTCAGCAAAATAATCCCTTTCAGCAGCACCCTTGCATTTGTGGAGGGACCAGAGTTACAGATAAATTGGATTTACAGACACAGCAGCCACAAATTGCAATGCAAGCAGACCTGCATGCCCCACCCCATTAAAAAAAGCAGTTTTGTGTGTTGTGTGATCCAGTTGGTCTATTAAGCAGGAGCTGAAACTCCTTTATTTCCATGTCTTTTAGTTTCTCTGCATCGTGCTGGAGCAGAAAGCAGAGGGTCTACCACTCTGGGGGTTTAAAGCAGGAGACAAAATCTTGAATGGAAACAGTCTTTCAGGAAACTGTAAATTAGTACAGAAAGAGATGCTGTGAACAAACTGCTCTCTTCTTTAAGGAGAAGTTAAATTCTGGCCCGCTCTGGTTGTCCCCACCATTTGTTTTGGCTGTATAAATTTTTTTGTGGGAATCAGCAGAAGGCTGGTGTTCCTCCACTAACTTGTGGTAAATATAAATATTCTCAGCCTCTCTCCCTCTCTCAGTGACAAATGAATTTAGCAGGACTGAATATAAGTCTTTGCAAATCTCCTTCTGGTACATATTTTCTATTCCTCTCTAGCTCTGAAACTGCAGCTTCCCTGTAGACAAGAGCTTTGGGTAGTTTCTGATATTTCCTGACATTTTTAATGTCTGAGTGAACCTCTGTGTGGTCACGCAGGCCTTCTCAGAATGAAAATTTGGCAGTTTTCAGGTGAAACCAATCGTTTCATCCCAAAAAGGAACCTGAGGCAGCAGGGGTGGGCAGACTGGAATGGGAAGTGGAGCTTGAGGCTTAGCAGCAGTGAACATGAGCTGTGCCCACCACAAGTTCAGGTGGAAAACAAGGCCCTGGAGGTGCTTTGGATTTGTGTAACATTTGTTTCACAACTGACCTTAATGTGCTCACTTTTGGTCGTGCTGCTCAGGGCACATCTCAGGGTACGTGGTGCTCTGGAAAAGTGATGGAAAATTGTCCTACAGAACCCTGCTATTCTATAAACTAACCAACTTTTACACTTCATTTGTACTGAGTATTGCCTCTGGAGAGAGCAAATTCAGCCTAGCAGTTTAAAAGGGAAATTTGCCAGCCTATTCCTGACACTGCAAGAGGGAGAAAGCCAGGCAGTACTTCCTCCAGCTTCAGTTTTTTAATTTGTAGAATGAATATGACTGCCTGAAAGTGATGGTTTTATACTTTAGTACTGATCTACTTTGTTAGAAAGGTTGTAGTAGCTTTTCATGCTACCCATCGCTTCAGAGAAGTGACAATTGCAGGATTTGTTTATCTGTGATGGTCAAGCCCTTCAGGACATCTTCTAAAGCAGAACCAGGTTCGCTGTCTTACTTCTGTTTGTAGATTATCACCCCTTTCAGCAATGATCATCAGTCACTGGGTTTTCCTTAATGGTAGGGAATGAAGGATAGCCAAAGGCAAGAGTGATTTGTCTTTCCTTGGCTTTGCATGTCGCTTCCCTGTGCTGAAGAAGTTACAAAATTCATTCTGCTCCAAGGTTGGCTCGGCCTTCTGCATAAAATGATCGTGATCAAAGCTTCACTTCAGAAAGGAGTTTGAAGAGGTAATTTAAAAAGGACAGAGTAGCATTTTCTTGGCTTTTAAACCTTGCCAGCCCTCCTAATTTTTGTAGTTTTACAAATATATTCCCCCTTCCAGAAAAATCTCTGAATTTTGTTTTTAGGTTGTGCGTGTTTTTTGTTTTGTGTTGTTTGTTTTGTGTTGTTTTGGTTTGTTGGTTTTTTTTTTTTTTTGTTTGGTTGGGTTTTTTTCTCCCTGTCTTCCTTTTTCCCCTCCCTTAATTTATTACCTTTCTCTTCTGCTTCCCCTTATCTCCTTCCTCTCTCTTATCCTTGGTAGTCCCCACACCCATCAAGGGCTCCCCAGCAGAAGGAGCCACCAGCAACCTCTAACTCCTGTAATTCATGTAGGCTGCACAAGTTGTGGGACAAAAGGCCCTCTGCTCTGCATTTTTCATGCTGACAATGATCTTTTCCAGGTGAACACAGTACTCACCCACTGGGACATTTCAGAGCTGGTGACCAAACCCTTTTTTTTCTGCAGCGTGTCAGACACAGCAGGACCTATCTCATTAGCCACTGGGGAAAACTACTGTCCCCTGTAGATGTCTGCCCTGTGATAAACTCCACTTGTGGGTCATGGGGAACCTCTCCAGATGGAGCAGTAAGGGGATGGAACACGATGTCTGCTTCATTTGATGTGGTTTTGGGCTGCCCTCCACAGAGAGCTCACTGCTCTGCATGTAAAACTCCAGACACCTGCTGCAGGCTGCTCCTGGTCGGATTTGGGAAAAACGAGGTTCACATAATTTTTGTAGAATTTAAAAGTTTAATATAAAAACAATTAGGAGAAAAAAATGAAGTATACAGATAGGGCTGGGTGTCTCTGCATTCAGCCAAGAGAGCACACCTTACTGACATAGGATTGTCCCTTAAAAACAGAACCCTACTACATATCCATAAATTCTCATACATATTCATACATTCTTCTTAGGATCTTTGGTGTTCTTCTGTTTAGTTTTCTCTTGCCCGCTTCCCAATAGATCAATCTTCTTGGCACCATCGAGATTTACATTCCCTGATACCAGAAATGCAATAAATTCCTCCCCCAGAGCTCTGGCCACTGCTCTCTTCATCTGGATAAGATAGTTTACAAATGCAGGAGTTCTCTAGCTATTTTTTTCCTCAGTCTTTGGGTTATACAAACAAAAGCAGTTTTTATTTTAATACTATGGCATAGCCTAACATATATGTATTATACTACTATTCCTAAATTTCATCAATAACACAAATAAAGAAAACTATATTAATACAACAAAATTTCTCATTCTTATACACATAACATTCATTTTAATATTAGTGAAAAGCCAACAATATAAAATGTATCTATAACAGATTCACAACCCCACTGCAAACAGGAAAATGGAAGCACTGTTCTATTATTCAGCACCTTTTCAGGGGGGCAGTGCTTCCTCACTGAATTTTGGACACAGATCAGTGAAAAGAAGAGTTTTTAGGCGATGAACCAAAGAGCCCTGGATTTCAACCTTTCTGTGTCACTGCCCTGGTGCCAGCTCCAGTACAGAGGGCACAAGGACAGAATCCTCTGCTCTCAGTTTCCTGCCCAAGCAGCTGTGACCAGAAGTCTTTTGGCTCCTGCTTTCCTCTGGTGCAGCTTGATTTATGGTCATTCAGCACAAATTATTGAAGTATTCTGCTGATTACCAGAAGGGAGGTAAGAATACTCCTGAACTGCTGCAAGTTACTTGCAGGAACAAGAATAACATCCCAAAAATCCTGGGCTTTAGGACAAGCTGGAGCAGCATGGTGGCTGATCACACCTGACTGTGGATCTCTGGCTGGAAGTTTAGCCCTGTTCTTTTTGAAAGACATTTTTACACAGCCTTAAAGAATATCAGAGTGTTGTGCAACAATATAGGGGTGTTTAAAAGCGTGCACGGGGGTGTTGTGCTGTTGCCAGCGGCATTTTCCTGGCCAGAGTAATTTTTTCCTTCCCCAGTGTGTAACATTTTATAGCTTGGTTCACTTTTTAAGGGCTCTTGGCAGGTCCTTAAACTCTGGGCTGCATCCAGAGGAAGCAGCCAAAGTAAAGCTGTGCCAAGCCACAGCTACTGTGCTGTTGATTTGTTCATTTTTATTACAGGCACAAATTATAGTATTTAGCAAGCAGTCATTCCCTGGCATTTGCAGCAGGGGCTGAGTTCCTCAGTCTGATTATTAAATAATGTCTGATTATTAAACAGAAATAATAGTATTAGTCATAAAAAGTCATGAAAAGCCTAAAGCAAGGTCTTGGAACTTTGCTCTACACGTAACTTAGATATGATCTGAGCTGGAATCTACCCTGTGAGTTTGGGGTTTTTTCTGCTTTTCTAAGGGAAGAGAGAACTTTGATTATTTTTTTTTTAATAATTTTTATTTACTGGTCTCCTTTTAAAAGGTCTTGTGTTTCTTGTGTTCAGGAAGAATCAGCAGCCAAATTTCCTCCTGGTACTCCAGGATCTCAGCACAAACTCTGTGATATTTATATTTATATTTAAGCCAGACATTAAAACACTTGAAGCTGATTTACAGGATGTCTTCAGAGTACTGAAAAGAGAAAAAAAAAAAAAAAAAAAAGGAAAAAAAAAAGAGAATATTCTTGATTTCCAATAATGAAATGGTTCTTGTTCAGCCTTCTCTGGGGGTAGGGGTGGAGGGTGGGGGAAGCAGCAGCTTTTTAGTGCATGCTACCAAAAATAGGATTTTCTTTACATGGAGACACAGTGCTTAAAAGAGAAATAAACCCATGCATTTTGTGTCTCCTCAAGTTCACTGCCTGAAAATATTTTGACTAAACCTCTGCGGTGTAAATGTGGTATTTCCTTTCAATCTCCTCTTGTGCTTTTCCTTCTCCCTTGAGGGTTCACTGAAATATACATAAATTGGAGTAAGAGTATGGCCAGGCTCTGCTTGCAAGAGCAGAGAATTCTCTTTCATAGAGCTCTCTGTGCCCTTTATTTTTTATTAGAAGCTAGTTAGATTTAACAAACCAACACCCACTGTTTTAAATATTTCATCTCTTACTTGTTTCATCTCTTACTTTAAAATATTACAGACAAAACACAGGTGTTTTTTCTTTTAGTCTGATGAGGTTTCCTGCCTCAGAAGCAGAGAAGTCAAATCTCTCATATTGCTAAAAGCAGAGAGAAATACTTTCAGGGTGATAAAGCTGTGTCTTTATGTGAAAAGTGATACTGAGTGCACCAACACATTTTCCTGTCATTTGTGGATCTTTCTAATGGGCAAAAATCCATATTGGCAGCCTTGTGTGTCAGCCCTAAGCCTGTGTAATTTCAATCTTGCCTAAACTCTGTTTTCCTTGTAAGAATTACCATTTCTCATGGCTGTGAAAAGGGACAGAATCTTTCAGTGCTGTTAAAAGTCTCCCAGGCAGCTTTTGAAGCAGGAAATCAGAGCTTGTGTGTGTGGATGTGTGTGCAATTCAGCTTTTCAGCATACACATATTTGCCAGAATATTTGCTTTCTGTGTTTGCAGGGGCTGCTTTTCTTGTTTGACGAGGCCAGGCAGCCTCTGAGCCCAGCTCCAAACTCCCCAAAACCCCTGTAAGACAGTATTAACTCAGCAAGAATGAATGAAGGGGTTTAATTTTTTATTTTTTTTTTCCCTAGGAAATATTTCCTCCTAGCTGGAGGCTTGTGTGAAAGAGATTTCTACAGAATGGAGAAAAAAAATAAAAATAAATTAAAGATCATGCATGCAGTGAAAATCCAGTGTCTTGCTCTTTTCCCAGAGGGTGGGAAAGAGACTTAGCTTTACAAACATTTGCAAATCTCTGTTTTCTCATTAGTCTTGTCTGTTGGCCTCCCTAATTTTTAGATGCCACTAATTGCAGGCCTTCTGTGTAGGTCTTGTATGGGAGGAGAGAGCAGCTGGGTGAAGAGGGGAAGATAAATTACCCAGAAAAAGAGAGTTTTAGCACAGGGAAACAAAGCTTAAGCCTGAGGTGCAGGGGTTGAAGGGAGAAGAGAGTACAAAAACTGTGTATATCTGAAAGGAAAAGATTAAACACACTGAAATCCACTGAGGAAGGGGCACTGCCAAGTCAAAATAAAAGGGAAAAAAAGAAAACCCCAATAAAAAAAAATAAAAAAACCACAAAAGCAACAAAAACCCCACAAACAAACAAAAAAAATCAGAAAAAAACCACAAAAAACCCACAAAACCGAAAAAAAACCCTCAAAAAAACCAAACCAACAAAAAACAAACAAACAAACAAAAAAACCCCAAACAACCAGAAAAATAAAATCCAGCAGAAGGAGTAAGAAATGCTAAGGTCACAGTATAAATTACTTATCTGGTTCTGATTTCAAGGGAGAAGTGATTTACACTGTGCTGATCCACACCCTTCCAAAGAAGCCTTTAAACCCGAAATCCTTTCACAACATTTTTGGCTGTGGGATGAGGAGCAGGGAAGGTGCTGGTGGGAATGGCAAGCAGGGACTATTCCAGCTGCATTTTACAGCCTCATTGGAACAGAGGTCAGGACTCCACAAGTCCTTCACCAGCCCCAGTGCTAGTCCTGTTTTATTTCTGACAACACTTTTGCTTGGTTTTAAGTCCTTTTCCCTTACCAGATGCTGGTTTGTTAAAATCAGGGAAGATAAAGCTATGCCTGCTTAGCACAAATAAAGCAACAAACCTTATTTTTTTAATAGCTAGGTGTTGTTTTTTTTCTCATTTAAAGAGGGGGAAAGAACAGAGTGACAGAGATGAGGATTATAGCTTGTTTTATGGTATAGTCTTCTCACAGGTAGGTATAACATCCAGTTCATTTATCTTCTGAGTTTTTTTAAAATTAAATAGCCATCTCAGAGGAAGCCATTGCTACTTGCTGATGATTATCTTCTGCAATGTGTAGGAAGTGGATAAGTGTGCTACACCTGCTGTAGTCCTCAAGACAGACCATGGCATGTAAAAATTTCTGTCTAAATGACAAATTAAAAATAACATGAAAATGAAAAACTGTTAGGAAAAAGCCTTTGTCCCACAGCAGTAATTACTCACTGTTTTGTGTGGTTTGCCTTGGTTTGTTTTGTTAAGTGGCCTGGAAAAGTGGGTTTTTCTGGTAAAATTGCCATAATTCCTCTCCCCATTCATCATATCCTGTGTGTTTAAAAACATAATTCTCTGCTGTTGGATGTTATGCTGTCATACAGGTACAGCTGAGCTCCACGCACCAGGAACTCTCTCTCTTTGCTGGGATGCATCTTCTGTGGCCTCAGTTAAAAGAACGATAATTAAAAAAGAGCTCTTTTAAATTATTTTAAAAATATTAAAATAATTAAAAAAGAGCTAAATAACTTCACACATCTTTGGATTTTGTATCTTGGAGCGGGCATGCAGCCCTTTGTGTGGCATGCAGATGGCATGAGAGACCCCCTTGGTGGCTGCTGGATGAACAGGAGGGTATCACAGGTTGTGAGGTTTTGGGGGTGAATTATGGACAGGTTAAAAAAAAAAACCACCACCAAACCACCGTGAAGAGACTGAGAGAAAGCAGGGAAGACCAGTTTTAATTTGCTCTTGGATCGTCCAGCATGGCTTGTTCTGCTGTGGGGTGGTGTGACATGCACAGTTCTGGTGTCATATTTTGGCTGTGGGGTAAAAGGTGGTAGAAGGGCTTTAACTTTTTTATTTATTTTTTTTTTCCCCTTCATTATTCTCTTTCTTGATAGGAGGGAAAATAACCCATCTCTGCAGACAGCGCTGCCAGAGGTGCACTTACTCTCTAGGACAGAGAATGCTGCATTTGCCTTTGGCCTTTTTATAGCTCTCTTTTCTGGCCATGCAGTTTTCCTAATGGAGCCACGTGTCTGATCCTTTTAGCCCAAAGAAACATTTCAGCATTAATGACTAAGAAGGAGTCAGGGCTCTGTGTGTGCAAGAGAGGACATCAGGAACTCTGTGGGAGGCAGATGTAAATGCCCAGGTGGTTGTGGCTCTGCTGAAAGGATGGAAAAGGAAAACAGAATTTTAATGAAATACAAGTTTGCAGATAACTCGTGCTCCTTTTGCCATATGTGTGGGCTCTTATTTGATGTTTTTTTAATTTTTTTTAAAGGCAAGCACAAAATAGGCATGGAAAAAAGAGGATAGAAGTGCTCAGCTGTATCAGTTCTATCCTTCTATGATCACCCTTTAACCATTGAGCTGTTAACACATCTGTGAGCTAGAAGGGGTAGAAAAAGGTTACAGAGCAGTCAGCTCTTTCAAAATCCTGAGTTGTTTAGAAGAGTGATGCATTTCACAGTGGATTGGTTTTACTCCAACTGAATACCCCTGTGGGAATAAATTTGGATGATGCACAGTTCACTTCAAAACTAGACATTGCAGAGGTTTCATGGGTACATTCCCCCAACTTTTTAAAGTACTTTATTTACAAATCAACATGTACAAATTTAATAATATTTAAAAAAAAAAAAAGTTATTGGGGAAATATCTGTTTTCTTTTGAGCTGCCATCCAAAGGTGCACAGTGAGCTAGAGTATAGGAATTGTCATTCTGGTTTTAGAGGAAAGGAAGGAAAATATATCCAGGGCCATGCCTGCTTCTTCAATTTGCTTTGCATGTGTTGGTTTTCAGATGTTGATGTTTGTGACTGGGGTTTGGAAAGGAAAGGATTTGTACACAGAATTTGTATTTTTGTTCTTTCAAAAAGAACAATACAACAATTTTTCTTTAAAAAGAAAAATACTTTCACACAGTCTACTAAGATATGTGGGAGAGGAGTATGTTTCTGGGAGTGGAAAATGCTCCTTTCTTAGGCATGCTAAGCTTTGAAATCATCTTGTGAAGTTTTCCTGCTAGATGTGACAAAATAACATGGAAGTAAATATAGAACCTTTAAAAAGGCAGAAACCACAGCTAATGATAACTGTGCAGCATTTGAAATGTGATTTTGAAACTGAAAGTTGAAGACCAGAGACTCAAATCATAGGGATGGATAATCTGAAGTACATTTGGGTATGTCATCTAATTATCATGTTTTCAAGGTTCCTGAAGCTTCTCTCCCAGAAGAAAATGGGAGAAAAGGTAGGAGAAGATGGGTTTGAATGTTATACCATGGAAAGCTACATATGTGTTCATGACAGAACTAGACCTCTTTATTTGGCCCTGTAATCCAAAGGAAACAAGACTGGGGGCATGTGGGATGTCTTCAAAGTTCCAAGAAAACCAAAAGTGTTAGTGTTTGTGCAGTGTCAGTGTGAATGAATGGCTAAAGATACAAACTCAGTGCTTCTGAATATGTTTGGGATGGTCACAAAAGCCTCACAAATGCACTGTGCTTGGTTTTGTTAAATAATTAAACACATGTTGTGGGACTGAAGCACTCAGAGCTCTGTGTGAGTGCTTGGAATTCAGCTAGTGGGAGAAGCAGCCCTTGGAAGACAGCCATTGTCCACAGGGATTTCTCAAGCAGCTTGGCTGTGTTTAGCCAACAAGATCTCCCTCCTGTTTTGTCAGTAGTGCTGGACAAATAACCTTTTGATTTTGCTGCCTTGAGTTTAGAGAAGCTGCTTATCAGGGCTAGGAACAATCAAATGTGCTGTGAGTACCTGGTGCTTTCTTTCGCATCACACAACTGGATGCCCTCCTGCCTCTGCAGAATCGAATTCTGCTAAAGCAAGACATCCACAGAGAGAGCTTAAAGTCATCTCTGCCTTTTACCTAGGCTGTGGTTCAAAAAAACCATGCTGCCCATAGATGCTGATGCTATTCTGGGGCTGCATGGTAATTCCCAATCAAATAATGAAACTGCACGCCAGCTTTTCTTGCATTAAAGCTTTGATAGAAAAAGGGTGGCCAGCTGAGCCAGAGATCTGCCCCCACAGCCTTATGTTTAAGTCACTTTGAGCCTCTGAGTTTTCCATCTGCTGGTCTAATGATACATTAAGCTATAACAAAACATCAATTCCCAGAGCCTTGGAATATCATCCTTTGTGCCTGTGGCATCCTGATTGACTGGGTGAATTCTGAAGCAGCAAACAGCCACATATTGGGATGGTTATGCTGAATGATGAGCTGAATGTTCTTTGCTTGAAGTCTCTGTCCTGCTGTAGCGCTGTGGTAATTAACCTGTGGTGTAGGTACAGCATAAATTTAATTTTCACACACTGTGACCTCGGCTGAACCATTGAAAAGGCTGCTCAGGGCAGGTATGAGGCATTTCTGGTTGACTTGGGTTATGAGATGCTGCACGTAAAATTAGCCACCCAATATTTGACAGAAAATAGCTGAATACCAAGTGAAGAGTCAGAGAGAAATAACTTAATAATAATTTTGTCAGCTGGCACAAAGGAGCTGAGTTTAATTGCTGTAAATTCTGTTTCTTGGAACGATTAGCATGTCTAATTAACAATTTTGCAAACTGGATTCCCAGGCCTGTTCTGCAAACATGCAGAACATTTGATCTTGCCAAGAACCTACTGAGATGGACCTTTTTTTAAGCAGTAGGATGATGATGGCCAATGCAACAGCAAGGAAATTTTGACCCTACTGAATTCAGTGAAAAACTTATCCTGAAAATCAATGGATTCAGGTCATCTTAAGTGCTGCATCAAAGCTCTGAAAAATTGCTGGAATTAGGTGGAAGGTTCCTGGTGGAATTTGTGCTGAGAAAGTCATCAGGGCAGGAGGGGCTCCTTTTCTTCTTCCCCCTGCTTATGCTGCATTATTGGATTTACATCTGGCTCATGATGAGCTTTGCCTCATTGTCTGCTGCTGGGCTTTGTTCCTGCCGCAAACTTCACAAAAATCTGGGGTTTTTCCCTCTTTGTGGAGTTTTAAAAAAGCAGCTGTCCTTGTTTCTCCAGTGTCATGAGCCTGCTGCTGCTCTTGGGTCAGTCCTACCAAGCTGCTGGGCCCCATTAGGTGCCAAATAAATTTTGGAAGGAAGCAACTCTGTTGTTCTGTATCCTGTTCTATTATAAGGTGCCTAGGGTTGCAATTACTTAAAGATTTAAAGCCCAAAATTAAAAGTAGAGTTATTTTTGTTTACTTCAGCCCTTGCAGGAAATAGATAAAATGCATAAGTAATACTTATAAAAATACTAATAAAATGCATAAGTAATACTTACCTATGCAATTGGTAAGTATTTACTAATTTTCTGCAAAAATTAGAGAATGCATAGATTTTAATTTTATTTTTTTTTCAAGAGAATAAAATAAAGGAAAATACATTATGAATTTGTGCATGGCAAAAGGAAAGAAACATTGGATTACACCACATACAGGTTTAAGAATAAAATACTGGTAGACACTGTAAAAATATTAAATTTAGTGTTAGAGTACTAATATTAAGATTGTGTGTACAACACCCCGGCTTTACCCACAGCCAATGTACATATTACTCTCAGCACACCCTAAAATCCACTAAACTTCTTGTGCACACTGAAAGCCTCCCAAAATAGGAGGAAGAAAACTCCTTGAAAACATATAATTCTTAATAAGACAACCACTAAGATGCAGTTCTTGGAATAAATCCTATTACTCTTTATCAGATATAAAAGGAAAATATGTGGTCAGTTAACAGGTTAACTGCTCTGTTTTTTAAGCATGCAGAGAGGCATGAAAATCCAAAATGCTTTATGGGTTCATTGGACCTTAGCATGAAGTGATTCCATGAAAGTCTTCTAAAAATTAAATTATTAGAACCTTGGTGCACCAGTCACATCTCCAGCTCTCCAGATCACCCCAAGTTTTCCAGAAAAGCCAGCTTTCTAAAATAAAGTTGCATTAACACTTTAAGGTGACCAAAACTTGCAGCTCTACATCACGTTTCTCCTCACAATTTAGACTGTAAGTGTTTTTAAGAAGCACTGAGAGCGAAGCATGAAACTCAGCCTGGCTTGAGAAAACTGCATTTCTGCCTCTGCCACTCCTTCAGCTGAGGCACAATGAGAATTTCCACCAAGTCAGATGCAAGGCAGTGGAGGTGGCTGTGCTGTAAAGGGAGGTCCAGGGGGGTCAGTGAGAAAATCCCCCTTGGCTGTGGTGAAGTCCCAGCTGCAGGTCACTGCACTCAGCAGCCCTAAAAACAGTGGGGTAATCAGCAGGGACAGCTTGGACAATGTGTGCTGATCCCCAGACTCCTGAAATGAGTAAAAAATTGTGTCAGCTGATGAGCCAATGTTAAATTTTATGGGAGGGACACAACCTTTTTTCCCCTGTGAATGTTTTTCTGTGTTACATGGCCAGGGAGCTCCTTGATAATAATGATGAATGGCTGAGGTGCCCACTCAGTCTTACTCAGAACAGAGGTTTTTTCACACAGCATTATCTAAAAAAGCCCCACAATACAGAGAATAAGAAGTTCCATGGATCTGGGATTTATTCCTTGGAGTAATTAACAGCTCAGTGAGCTGAGGATTTAATCCTCTGTTCTTTGTGGAAAAATAATAAAATCGGTAATAGTTGCCATTTGTTTTTATTTCATGGAGTGGTGAGGCTTTTTTTTTTTTTGGTTAGCAGAATCAGGAAATTAACAATCTTGTTAATGTGTTCTGCTTTGAGGTGTTGGTTGTCATTGCAAGGCTGCTCTGCCAAGGACAAAGAAACGGAAAATAACTTTGGATAATGTAGTCTATAAATTACTTTCACCTGAAGAGTTAGTGTATTCCTGTGCTGAGCAGATCCTAGAAAAAATAATGTTAATTAACTGACTGGCAGACATTTCTTTCAAAGGAAAAAAAATTAAGAGTAGGAAAAGAAATGTTATTAAGAGAGAACAGAGATATCATCTACTTTTAATTATTCAACAGTATTTTGTAGGGATGAATCATTGCTGGCACTGCTAAAGCAGAGACAAAATATTTAGTCTAACACTCCGTAAAAAAAACCCAAAAACCTCTAAATGCTCCAGGCGGATCTTGAATGCTTTTTCTCTGATTCCCGCTGATCTTTACTGAGTTTTATTTTGTGGAAACACACAGAACCACAGAATCAATTAGGTTGGAAAAGAGCTCTGAGTGCAACCTGTCAGCCAGAGCAGAGCACCCAGTGCCACATCCAGCCTTTCCTTAAACACCTCCAGGGACAGTGACTCCACCACTTTGAGCAAATTTATTTATTTTTTTGACTTTCCTTTNCTTTTCCTTTTCCTTTTCCTTTTCCTTTTCCTTTTCCTTTTCCTTTTCCTTTTCCTTTTCCTTTTCCTTTTCCTTTTCCTTTTCCTTTTCCTTTCCCTTTCCCTTTCCCTTTCCCTTTCCCTTTCCCTTTCCCTTTTTCCTTTTTTTTCTACATGTAACAAGAAGCTGCTGAATTTTGGGGACTAAATTCCCTCCTCTGTCTGTTATGGCTTCGTGTAGGGAAGCACATTGGCTTGGACAGAGCACCCTGACTCTGACAAACTCTTTGTTTCCATTCAGTTTTACTGATTTTTTATTTTTTTTTTTATAATGCTGACTGTTCTGTGGGGGATGTGGGGACATACCGTGCCCTCAGGGCAGTCTCTGCGAGGCTGGGGATTGCTAGAATGTGAGGAAATAGTCAGAGCCATGAAATAAATCTCTGTTTTATGAAGCTTGCCAGAGGACCTTGATAAACTGCTGCTCCAGTGTTGGGTGTCTTTTTAGAAGGAGTAATTTTAAAAGGTAGAAGCCATGCTTTTCCTCCTGGTATAAGGCAGCAGTGGAGGTGGACACTGGAATTTTAGAGCAGAACTCTGCTAGGGACAGATGACCAGTGCTTGGTATTTTTATTATTCTGTCACCTTTGTATTAGGCTGCCTAAACTTTGCAGCAAGTGTTGTTGCAGCAAGTATTAAAATATTAACACATGAAATTTGCAAATGCGTCTCTGCATTAAAACACAGAGGGGAAGAAAAGGAAAACCACTAAGAAAAGAAAACTCATTTTCTCTCTGGCTTGATGGAGATAGTCGTGATGAATAGGCAAATTTTGAAGGTTAACCAAAGGATACAGGCAACTGGCATAAAGCTTTTATTGACTCTGATATTTATTAGGATGTGACAGTAAACACAAATGAATAAACACTGTTGTGAAGCTGTCACAACCCAGGCAGTCTGAAGGTTTTTGGAATTCGTGTTTTTATAAAAAGATAGTGCTGAAAGAAATTGGCCATATTTCACTCCTGCAATGGGATTTCATCCAACATTTTAACTTTTATCCAATGATCAGGTTATGGCACCATGCAGTGGCTGCCAGCCCCCACTGGGACCATCCCCATCATTCCTTTTGCTCTTCTCTCAAGCTCCTGTTCCAGATTAGCCTCATGTTTCACCTATTAACCTGTCAAGTGAGCAGCTCAGGATCACTCTGATCACTTCTGGGGATGAGCTCAGGAGGCTGATGCCCCTGCAGAGCTCCAGGTGTTCAGCTCTGAGTGCATTCCATCATTTCAGCAGACCTGGGTCTCCTGCAGCTTGCTGTGTAATTCAGAAAGGGTCAAAGCTGCACGCTGAGGATGGTGGCTGCTGCTTTGGGGTGCTCAGTGTGAGGTGCTGACCCAAAGCCTGGTGTTCCTAATTCACTGGTGCTTAATATCCAGCCACCATCAGTGACACAATGGAAGAAGAAATAATACAAGATGCTTAGATTGCAGGTGAAGCTCAGTAGACTTTTCCTTTTTTTTTTTTTTTTCCAATTCTTTGTCATCAAGAGTCTGCTGTCCCAGTTCTCATTGTAATCAGTGCTTTACCTCAAAGACAGAGAGCATGAGAAGCATGAGGCAGGGTCAGAGCTACAATAGTCTGAAATCCTTTCTTATCCATGTGGTTCCTCCTACCTCTGTGTGAGCTGGGTGCTTTACAAGCCTCGCTGGGCTGAGCACTGGGGAGATTAGTTTTCTCCAAACTAGCTTATGGTCTAGGTAATTGGTTTTCTGAGGGCTTAAAAAATAAAAATTGTAAATCTGACACAAGGTCAGTGTTGGTTCTTTGCTTATCTGCTCTAGGCTGTTTATGAGAAGTATCAAATGCATTTATCTCTAAAATGCTTGGAAATAAAACCGTGTAGCATTTTGTGGCTGTAGCTGGAATATAAAGGCCTTGTTTAAGCCCTTGGTATCCTCACATGAGGACAGGTTTACACCTTCATCTGCTGGGCTGTTTAAACCCCCAATTTGGTCTTTAAGGTCTCTGTGAAACACAATAAAATATCTACTGTGGATGCCTTATGAACTTTATGTTACAGAGATCCTCAGGCTGCTCCTTCCTGAGGTGAAATGTGCCCAGTCATGTCTGAGGGGGCAGGTGCAGCAGAGGGAGGAGTTATTAATTCAGTGTTGATGGGAGTACCAATAACACACAGAATTGTAACTTTTCTCTAAAAAATCCTTTCTGTTTCTCTGTTTCTGCTGCATCTCTTCTGTATTTTCTTTTTTATTCTTGGATTTCTCAGCCTCCTTTGGACTGAATTCTTTTGGGGTCCTCCCTCGTGGGGAGCCCTTCTTACCTCAGTTCTTGGGATTAGAAGAAAACTCCCCAGCTCGTTAGAATCTTGTTTCTCGTGTTTATTAACAGGTCAACACAAAACTTAACAGGTCTCTCCTGGCTACACAAAACTAATCTTTGCAATCTGGTACATTTCTTTCTTCTGATGGTACAAACAAGGCCTTGTGGCTCACTTCGTGTCTGATGCACAAAATGGCCTCGAACTACGCAGTTCTTTTATCTTTATACCTATTTTTACCCAATTAACAATAGACACGTATATTATATTTCTTAATGACCCAATGACCCATCACCTGTGTGCTGCACTGTGGCATTTTCTGTCCAATCACTTACTACTACCCAAAAACCCCTAGAAAAAGAACATGAAGAAGAAAGAAGGACAAGAGACAACACCCTAAATCCTCCATCTTGTCTCCTGTTCTCTAAACTACTTTTTTACCCAGTGATTTAAAAAAACTCTCTAATCTACACACACTTTTAGCTTTTTCTATCTACCTTTAACAGTTGTTCTCATGTATCACCATGAAAACATGCTCATGAATTTCATATTATATGAAATTCAGTGTTTTTCTGGATCTTATAACTAAGTATCAGAAACAAGGGCACACACTCTCTATTCCAGACTCCAACAAGAATAAGCTAAGTTTTCGAGGACCTGCCCCCAAGGACAATCAGAAGCTGGAAACTGAGTCCCACCTCTCTTTTCTCCTCCTGGCAAACTGCAGATCCAGTCTTTCACAGCTGCTGAAGTTGTAGTTTCTCTGACTTAGTTCATGCACCTGTGCCAAGATGAATGTGGGAGCTAATCCCCCCATTCCTGCCCTCCTTCTACTCATGCCCATGACCTCCCAATCCATGCAGCTCAATTGCAGCATAAAAGGATCATTTCCCTTGCAGCAACTTATTTTAAATTTAGACATGTTCTGAAACCCAGGAGATCAAAGTATTTTCAACAGCACAAGAGGAACTCATCCATAATAAAGCCTTTAAAGCCAGCTCCTTGCCTGTAAGCTGATTTCATTGTGCAGAACGGGTTGGTGGCTCACTTTTTGTGACTACAGGGTTCTGTGACAATCCTGCATCTTGGGCTGGGAGTAATTGGCAGCTGTGAGGGCTGGAGTGGGCTTTCAGCTATGGCACACAGCACAGAGTTAATTTCTAGTTGCTATTTGACTGCCTGCTATTCAGCTGTGTGCTGTTTGACTGCCAGTTTGAACAGCCAGGGGTTTATAAAGGCTGAAAAACTGCAGTGGAAGAGAAGAACTGGAAGTACTTCACTGGTCATTGCTGCTGTAATCAGGCTCTGCTGCCACTAAGGTTTAGAAATTAGAGACAGCTCCCTCAGCTCTTTCAAATATTTTATACATGTACAGGTTGCTTGTGCCTACTGGCTCTCAGCCCAATCAGATTCCGGACAGAGTTTGATTTTAAAAAGCTTCTACCAACAAAATCAAATTAAATAATGAAATATCAAGTGGAAAAATGAAAAACTGAGGGCGGCTGTGGCTCAGTTTTCCCCATGAATCTGTGTTAAAGCCAGGTGACACAAGGGCTCTTCCAGCCCACTTGGGTTGTGCCTGTTCACACTTCTCTAGGAGCACAACCTGCTCAGGGGTGTGCAAGTGCTTCCTTTTTTTCTCTCCTCCCTGAAGACTCAAAAGGCAATGAACCAGTTGCCACCTCCCATTTGCACACACAAAAAACCACTCCCAAAATCCAAGTGGAAATTTTCTACCACCTGGACTCCCTCACCTCCTCCAGTGCTGGCCTATTGCAATTAACTCCTTTTGTTGATCATTAGGCTTCTGTTGCTTTGCCTGTGACAAAAGACAAGTGTGCTCTGGCCTGGGCTGAGGTTGTTTAGTATTTTGGGCTCAGACAGTGAATTTCCTGTCTCTGTTTTGCTTATTTCAGATCTGCTTGGCAGCTGAGAGCTGATGGCTCTGTGCAATGAGACAGATATTCTGAGTTTCTGGGAAGGCTTGGTCACAAATTCCTATCCATAATTAATTCATCCTCTGTCTGTATCAGCAGCCAGGGATGTAATTTGCTTGAAACAGATACTGACTGTCAGAAAGGAGAGATCTGACAAATATTGGAAGCAAATATGTGTTTAATTATTGCAGTTATTGTATGGGACTGTTGAGCTTTGGAGATGAGCTGCACTGAGGAGGGGTTTGAACAAGGCTTTGGCTTAGTTTAAACTAATTTTTGTCACTGTTTTAACTCAGTGTTCTTCATTAGGGTGACAAATACATTGTATGCCTGGAGGATGTTGCACAGACAAGTATGCCAGGAGTATTAAGATATATTTTATAGAATGATGGGATATCAGGGATTCATTCTGCTTCCACAGCTGTGGTAGGAGATAAACCAGGAGTTAGAAAGGAAGAACAGCTGTTGGAGGATGTCAGCTTCCTTAGAAAAAACACTGGGGATTCATTTGATGGAAAAAAATTAACAAATTTAAGGACTAGTATGACTAGCTGAGAACAATGCCCAGATGGCATGGGAAATGTAATTAACCTTTGGCAAATGCAGCAGGATCAAAATGACGATTCATTTGAAATTAAATGCAGAAATTCACTGCGATTCACCAGTTTATTAAGATGTTTGTACATAAAGGGGTCAGTTTTTCAACTTCAGCATCACTGTTATCATAAAATACTTGTGGAAGTATTTTAATTCTTCTTAATTAAAGACCCAGAAACACCCACTAAAAATCTCACTAGTCAATGTCAAGGAAGGTAAAAGTGATGGAGATAGCCTAACATAAAACAAAAAATGATTGAATCTTACTTATCCAATTTACAGGGTGAAAAATTATGTTTCCAGCAATAGGCAAAAGCTAAGAGACACGGCACTTAATGAGGAAATTTGTTTCAGTGCTCTTCTCTAACAAGGTGTAATTTCTTTCTGACCTGACAGGCTGCTAAACCTAGGGATGCCATTAAACTGGTAATGAAGTGCCACGCTAAAAATAGTCTTACTGCTTTCTTTCTGGTTGCCAGAACCAGCAGAATCATCTGTATACTCAATTTACCACTGTGTGCGAGACATCTCTGCGTGGAGGCCCCCAGGGAGGAGGAGTGTCATCTTTTCTCTGTCTCACAGAGCAGAGTTCCCCTGCTCATCAGGTGCTAAACAGGCAGACAGAATTGGGAGCTAGGCACTTGATGCTGTGTGTTTGCTCACCAGGTTTTGGATCAGCATGAAGCGTGCTTTGAGAGCTCGGTCCTGAGCCAAGGAAAGTGCTCCTCGTGGAAAATGTGCCTTTGAAGCTGTCAAACTTTACATTTCATGGGCTGTGTAAATATAGATTGCTCTTGATTAAGAGATGGAGCTGGAGTACATAGCTAGGGCTGGTTTTCAGGACTGCTAAGGTTTCCATTTTTAGGTTTCATGGGTAATTGTTTCTACCTAAACTCACCCCAATTGCTGCTGCAGCCATTGCATTGTGTCAGGATGGTGAGGGAACAAATCCCAGAAATTTCCACAGCCCTACAGCTGCCTCAGCCTAAACTCTGGTGTTTAGAGTGGTGGAGGGGACAGAGACCCACAAAATCCTGCATTGTGGAAGATGGGAATCAATCAAGAGTTTGTGGAAAACCTACATCCTAAACTTCCAGCAGGGTTTTCCTTTTTACCTGCCTCAGCAGCTGGCAATGGCAGGAGGGCAAGTCTTGGAGGAGTATCTTTTAATTGCTTATTTACTTAAAAAAAAAAATATTTGGAGGATGATGTAGACTGGTAAAACACATTGCTGAGAGCAAGTAAGTATTTTATCTTTCTTCTTACTTCTCTCTGTTCACAGCATCTCCAGAAAACCCAGAATTTTGCAGCCCTCAGGGCAAAACCTGGAGCTCTTTGGTTCCTTTGCCCTTTGGCAACAACTAACTTCACACAGATTCTTCTGCAGCAGAGCCAAAAGGGCTCAGCCAAGTTTTAGCATTTCCAGGCTTCTGGATGATTTCTGTGCCATCGGGTGCTGTCTGATGATGTGTAAAGTGGTACAAAGATGTGCAAAAGTTTTGATGAAACATAAGTGAATCTTTAAAAGTAGTGTAGTAGTAGTAATCATCATCATCATCATCATCATCATCATCATCATCTGCTTTAAAGGTGTTTTTGAAGGAATATCACAGTCATCATGTCCTGAGACTTAGTGGGACTTGGTCCTGGTGTTTGGGGCAGCTCCAGGTGAAGCCTGGGGAAGGTGAAGGTTTCAGGGTGACCTAACTGTCACCTTTTTGATGCAGAAGAGAGGCTAGAGGGAAGGTTTGTTTGTAAGGGTCTGGAGTGACAGGACAAGGGTTAATGGCTTCAAACTAACAGAGAGTAAATTTGGATCAGGTATTAGGGGGAAATTGTTCCCTGGCAGGGTGGGCAGGCCCTGGCACAGGGTGCCCAGAGCAGCTGGGGCTGCCCCTGGATCCCTGGCAGTGCCCAAGGCCAGGCTGGACATTGGGGCTGGCAGCTCCTGGGACACTGGGAGATGGCCCTGCCATGGCTGGGGTGGGAATGGGTGGGTTTTAAGGTCCCTTCCATCCTCTGATTCTGACACACAAAGCTCCACCAAGCTGCAATAATATTGTGGCTCATGGATGTGGTGTCCAGTTTCTGGATTACACATACTCAGCTTCTAAAAAAGGATTACTAATTCTCTGGCAGTGAAAACAAATGGCAGAGCCTGCTAAATCACACTATAGGCATCTATGAAATGTCCTGCAGGTCCAATTACATAACAGTATAATTTTTTTTAGCATCAGTCTGTCTCACTGCTGTTCTGCAAAGTTCTAATATTCCTATACCAAGTTGGTCTTGGGCATGCAAGAAAATCTGCATGTCATGGTTGATTTCAGTGCAGAAGTCACAGTAACACACAGAGTGAAATCCCAGCTGAGATCAGCTCAAACCCACTCCAGACTTCCACTGTCTTTATTTCTCATAGGAATAAAGCTGATACCTAGTTCTTACATCTGAGTAAAGCTTCATTAGAAGCTCAATGAGAACAACCTGTCTTTGAGACTCCAGTTTGGAAACAAAGACTACTCTCATACCCTGCATACCTCTGTTTTGATGCATTGTAATTTAACCTGAAATTTTTCTGGTACCTCCATATTATTTTTTTTTTTCCTAGCTTTCATTAGAATTAACTAACTTTTTGTTATTTTTCTTGTTGGCATTTCTCTTGGATTTGATAAGGACAATAATGTTGTCAAATTTTACCTCTGCCATTTTGATTTAATTCTGTCTTGTAGTTTTGATTCACTAGTGCAGCATTTCAGTAATTTGCTTGAGGATTACTGAAGAGAAATTGAATTATTTGTGCTTTATTTTGCAGCCATAACTTTTCCTTTCCAGGTCTGCACGTCAGATCTGATTTGTTTGACCATTGCCAACTTCATGTGACAATGACTAAAAGCATTCTTGGTATGCTCGTTACTGGAAAAGAAATGGAGCTGTTCAGTCCCCACAGCATTTAGTTTTATATAACACATCACATACCCATATAAACCTAGTTAGTCTAGGGAATTATCACTGATTTTAATTAACTCACAATATCCCCATGTGTTTGTCTCATTCTGGACTGGAGTGAAAGACTTGGAGTTTGATGAAAAACTCTTCCCCTCCCCCAAATTCAAGTTCAGTGGGAAATCTTTATGTAAATATCACAGAAACCCATGGAGTCCACATTTTGCCCCTGCTGGGAGAAATAGACTGATATGGGAACAGGAAGGGTTTATCTTCCCACGTGAAGGAAGATGTAGCAAGAATATTTTTAGCTGCTTCTGACTGAAAAAGGGTAAAAAGGGAAAATGGAGAGGAACAGACTTGCATTTGGAGGAATTCTGCTTTTTGAAGTGTTCTCCTCGTTTTCAAACGAGGTATTTGGAAGACTAATTCCCCCATCGTCAAACATCAAACACTCAGCTGCTGCCAAGTGAAACACAACAAGACAAAGTGATGCAAGGTAAATTCTCTTCAGGGAAGTGGCTTGTTAGATGGCACCTCCAGAAACACCTGGGGTGATCCCACTGGCTTAGAACAAGTGAAAGCACACATTCCCCATGTAAATATATTAGTTTGGGACATGCTTTGCAAAGCATCACACACAGAAGCCAAGTTCCATGTGCTTGCAGGCCGTCATCCAGGTGATTCACTGCTGAATAAAACATGAGAATTGAATCCACCCCGTGGGGTTTTCAGCCTTGCTGTGGAACTGATAAACACAATACCCAGGGAAGAAGGAAAAAGGGCTTCTGATCGTGCTTGGTGCACGTAGGCTTCAATGCAGAGCACCAGACAACATTTTTAGTAATGCAGGTAGCTTGCAGACAGTGAGATATTTGGGGTGAATCACATGGAAAGGAGAGAAGTCCTCTGTGCAGGAGCTAAATGCTAATATTAAATTTTTATGCAGGTGAAGACTAAGGAAGAAAAAAAATAAATTAATATGGAGGTACCAGAATGATTTCAGGTTAAATTACAATGCATCAAAACAGAGGTATGCAGGGTATGAGGGTTGTCTTTGTTTCCAAACTGGAGTCTTAAAGACAGGTTGTGCTCATTGAGCTTCTAATGAAGCTTTTCTCAGATGCAAGAACTGATGCAGCCAATATTGCCAAACTCTGGAAACAAAATATAAAGCTATTAAAAAGAGAAATGTTTTCAATTTTCTACTTAGTTTAATTTGAAAGTGGGCTTAGTATCTTTTCTAAGTTTCATACATTGAGCTGTTTTCCCGTCAATAGTGCAGAGTATGAATGCAATAATTGTAACAGGATCATATTTGTGTGCAGTATCGACTGCAGGAGCTGGAAGAATCAAATGTACTAAAAACGGGCAAATAATTAACTTAGCAATGATGAGCAGAAGAATTAGCATTTTTGTTAAGCTGTCTGTAGAAATACCCTGACCACATTTCTCCAAGCATCCCCCATTAGTAGTTAAAGATATTTTGCTTTTTGCTGTCTCTTTTTGCCCTGCAGTTTTCAGGCTCTTGCCTCCATCACCTGCCAGCACTCTCTGTGCTCTCTGCTGCTCAAACTCTTGTCTTGCAGACACATGGCTTGCTCACAGCCTCAAAATCTGGGTGGATTTGGCCACCCTGAGCCTGGTAAAACCACAATTTAAGAGCAGATCCCATTTGTCATAGAGTTAATTTACACAAGATTTACATGAAAAAGAGCTCATGAGCAAACCTCAGGCCCCAAGCAAAGCCTCAGTTATTAACTATTTACACCATTTGCAGTTTAAGTAAGTAATTTTCAGCTTGGCCTTATCTGGCCAGGAAGAATCAGTTTGGATTCAGATGATGTTTACCTGTGTGAGAAAATAAAATAAAATAAAAAGGCAAATTAGGGATTTATTAAGTGGGCAGGGCAATGATCTTTGTGATGCTGGCAGCCCTCCTGTCAGCCTGGCAGAGGGAATGGGGAGGGCTATTTTTGAATGTGAAAATGTGGCCTTGGGAGTACATAAATATTTAACTTAGAGTGTTTTCCCCTGAGCTCCATCCTACATCTGTGGGACAGTAGCTCTGAGCCCAGCCTAAATGTGGGGCAGGTCAACAACTCCATCAAATGCAGGACACTGGGATCAGATCTGACTGAATTTTCCCTCCTAGGGCCTACAGGTATTTAATAAAGGCTTTAAGACTTTATATTTCACAGCAGCATTGGTCCT
Source organism: Parus major (assembly GCF_001522545.3). NCBI lineage: Eukaryota > Metazoa > Chordata > Aves > Passeriformes > Paridae > Parus > Parus major. The sequence goes on along the minus strand of NC_031799.1, from coordinate 70,841,485 downwards.
CACACTGTCTCGATTCTCCCCATCTGCTGACAGAATATTTGACAACACCAGGGTGTGGTTAGGTGCAACTCCTGTTCCATTCCTCAGAGGGTGGAATGAGCACCCTGCAATCCCAGATTTTGCTTTTTTTTTATTTTTTCCTGACAAAACAAGCAGCAGGAATGAAGCACCTCAAAGGGGCAGAGGTGCTGGCTGGTGCAGTTAAAATTGCTGCTGCTGGAAATTGCCAAAGGCAGAGGTTTTCTGATGAAATCCAAGGTACTTGCAGAGAATGGGGCTGCTGAAAGTTTTGCAGTTCCCATCATGAAGGAGGTGCCTCGTCAGTGAAAAAAAAAGTGCAAAAAAAACCCACTGTCACTCTCCAGGACTTGGTGATTTTTTAGAGATGATCCCTGGCTTTAAGGGCTGACATGGAGCTCTTTGTCCTTTGACAGCTGCTGAGAGCAAATTAAATTCTCATCTTGCACATTTCAGGCCAAGAAGTGCTTGACTCATTTGTATAAAGTCACCTAATTTAGAAGAGAAAAGAGAATCCAGAACTTTATACCTCAAAAACCCCAAACTTCTGGGCCTTTTAACATGCCAGCTTTGAGTCCACAAGCAGATCCTAATTCTCTCACTGTGTTTTGGTGCCTAAGTGTGAAAAAAATTGTGGTTTGAGGCATGTTCTGGGGCCAGAATAAGCAGGAAGTTTGTGGGCAGGAATGGGGAAATAGGGGAGTGGGGGTCTGAAGCTGATGTGGCAATGAAAAAAAGGGAATTTAGGAGCATGTTAGAGTAGGTGCCTTTGTAGCCTGTGAAGAAAGACATTTCTGCTAGAACAAAAACTAATGCAAGGGAAGAAAATATACATATTTCCTTATACCTTGGGTAAAAACAAAAAGGAAATTCTATTTCCAGTCCAGTTGAAAACTGAATTTGTGTCTTCTGGGTTTTTTTTCTTATTAATGCAGGGCTAAAATGCCACCACCACAAGTACTTACGGTATTTATTATCACCTGAAAACTTTCATTTCAACAACCAACAAAAGGATACAAATCTAAGCAAATTACTCAAGTTAGTGGCTGTGCAGGCATATAAAGCAATTTATTAGAGTTCACAGTGCCAAAAAGGCAGTCTATTGCTCTCATGGAAAGTGGTTCAAGGTTCAGTACATAACAAAATAACAATGATTTATGTGGGCAGCGAAGTTTTAAATGCATGGTCAGACTCTTAAGGACTATTTGTGCTGGACTGCTTCGTGGTGCTGCCTCAGACCAGCACTCAGTTTTTTTGATGTACTTGTTTATAAAATTGCACTTTGAATGCAGCCTATTATGTGGCAGTTTTTAAAAGCCCCTGGAGCTCTCTGCAGTCAGGCCAGATGAATGGGAAATGCTATTTACAGCCTGAAAAATTAGTAAAATGTGGGCTGGAACAGAGTAAAATTGCCCAATGTCATCTGGGTTTGATATTGTGCTAGTTTCTATATGTCGAAACACTTTAATGTGAAATCTGTCCTCCTCAGCTGGTGAACAATTACCACATCTTCCTCTTGCACCTTTCAGTGGTCTCTCACAGCTCCTTACAAGGTGGTGGTGCAATAGAGCAAGTTGGATGCTATTGCCCAAGAACAGATTTCTCCAGCTTTCTTCTCCTTCTTCACCAGAACTGCCGTGTCCTGGAGCTGCCTCTCTCTCTGATGGCTTTAGAGCTCCAAAATGAGCAGGTCAGGCAGTATTTTTTTGTCTCCTTCTGCTGGGTCACATGGCACTATCAAGTGCAGGGATTTGTCTTCTCCATTTAGAGACAGCAATTCTTAGAGGAAGCTAATTTTTAAAGAAATTAATTTTTATATAAATTATTTTTTTTTTACTATGGGGGGCGGGTCTTGTGGAGCTGCAGCATCCATGGTTTCAGCTGGAACTGCCAGTTTCTCCACCAACTCTTTACTCAATATTTATTTGTTTGAAACCAGGAGGGCATCCCCTGAAGCTCTTTGTGGTGGATTGTGGAGGGGAGAGTCCAGAAACATTTCAAACTATTCCAGATATGAGAAAGGATGCACATAAAACTTGATGTTTGTCCACCAGAACAGGATTTTCAGATGCTCCAGGGATCCTTACTTTTCATAAAGCGTACTGTCTATTCCACCTTCAGAGTACCCTGCTTTGTTTCTCAGAAAGTAAAAATCTAGGAGGTTTCAGAGTGCTCCTGGAGTTGAGAACTTGGTTTTTCTCCTGCATTTTTTGGTGGGAAGGGGAAACTGTGTGTGACCCAGTGAGTGCAACGTCTGCTTTGCTCTCTGGAGCATCCTAAAGGGTGGCATAAAATTATTGTCTAAACCTCAGTTAGGGAGAGGTGAGTTCCTGTTCCCCATTTCTAGAAACAAAGGCAATGCATGATCTTGTGACACTTGAGCCAGTGGAGAACACATTTTTTCACACAACCTCTTTATTGCACTGCTGACAGCTTCCGAAAACCTGAATTTATTACTCAGAATTTACTACTGAGAATGCAGCAATTTGCATTCTGAGTAGCCAGCCAGAATTGATAGCAGAAAAGAAGGTGGGAGATGCCTCTCCATAACTTGCACCATTCTTCCAGCTTGCAGGAAGACAGAGAATTCTCCACATCTGCTGAAATCCCAAGTGAAAAAACTGTCCACACGTCGCTGAGGTCCAAAATTCTGGAGTAAAACGTGCAAAATTATGTGAAATTACATAAATAGGAATCAGTATCTGTGAAAGCTTCTGAAAACTAGAGGGGGGTGTTTTGGTTATTTAGGGTTTTTCTGTTGCTGTTTTTGTTTCTTTGGGATTTTTTTCTTGTTTGGTTTTTATTATTATTTTTCTGTGTCAGTACGTGATTGGGATTTTTCTGTTGGTGTGGGGTTCTTTTTGGTTTTGGTTTGGTTTGTTGCTGTTATTATTAATACCAGTATTAGTTTTTTGGCTGTCTTTTTAAAATAATGCAGTATTTCTTGGAAAATGTCTCCAGATGGGATGCTAGTGGTTTTCCATACACCTTTTTAAGCTAATTGGTGCAAGAAATGGTGTCCCATTTCTTGAAACTAATGGGGTGAACTCGTGGGAACGTGGAATCAGAAAGGTGAATGGGTTTCCAAATTTGAAACCATGACTGAGAGAGGTGTAATAAATGCTATTCTTAGCAGAGATGCTGAAAAAAAAAAGGAAAAGGGAGCAACTCAGCAAGTTGCTCCACATTCAACATTTGCAGCCCCCTGCTCGAAGTGTAAAGATCATTTTGTCTTGTGCAAATCTCAGCCACTCACAGCTTCAGCACTGCTTTAAAAAGGCAGTGCTATGATAATTTGTCACCCTGATGATGCTTTCTGGGTCTAAGAACTGGGGTGAATTCATGCACAGCCAGGAAGAGAGGAGCAGGGATTCCAGCTGTATTCCAGCTCTGCAGATGGCTTCATCTTTAAATTCCATTTCAGGGCATTGATGCTGGTTCTTAACATCTTTTTTGAGTGCAACTCAACTGGAGGGGCAGTGCCTTGCTCACTGGCTCTTGTTGAGCCTTGTGGGGTTTTTTTTTGGTATAAACCTCTTAAATAGGAATATAGCATCCTATAAATTATTATGGGGCAAAGGGTGTTTTCTGCACTTGAATCTTCTGTCTGGCTTCAATGCCCTCAGAAAATTTGCTGGAGTTTATTGGTTGGTTTGTCATTGCTTTTACAACTAGTCCATGAAGAAAATATCTGCAACACCTTTA